>NW_025727552.1:0-50864 GCF_021461385.2 Schistocerca piceifrons
AAGAAGGATTAGTGGATCGGAAATGAGATTGTCGTATCCCAAAAGAAAATCCTGTCGTTTCCATAGAAACGTTACTCGATTTAGGAGGAAATGTCATAGAACACATAGTATTTCATATATGACGCAATTTCCCTGTGAATTCGTCAATGAGTCGGAATGAGGGTCGCAGTAAAGAAGGATTAGTGGATCGGAAATGAGATTGTCGTATCCAAAAGAAAATCCTTTCGTTTCCATAGAAACGTTAGTCGATTTAGAAGGAAATGCCTTAGAACTCATAGTATTTCATAGCGACGCAATTTTCATGTGAATTCGTCAATGTGTGGGAGTGAGGGATGCAGTAAAGAAGGATTAGTGGATCGGAAATGAGATTGTCGTATCCAAAAGAAAATCCTGTCGTTTCCATAGAAACGTTACTCGATTTAGGAGGAAATGTCATAGAACACATAGTATTTCATATATGACGCAATTTGCGTGTGAATTCGTCAATGAGTCGGAATGAGGGTCGCAGTAAAGAAGGATTAGTGGATCGGAAATGAGATTGTCGTATCCCAAAAGAAAATTCTGTCGTTTCCATAGAAACGTTACTCGATTTAGGAGGAAATGTCATAGAACACATAGTATTTCATATATGACGCAATTTCCGTGTGAATTCGTCAATGAGTGGGAGTGAGGGTCGCAGTAAAGAAGGATTAGTGGATCGGAAATGAGATTGTCGTATCCAAAAGAAAATCCTGTCGTTTCCATAGAAACGTTACTCGATTTAGAAGGAAATGTCTTAGAACACATAGTATTTCATAGCGACGCAATTTCCGTGTGAATTCGTCAATGAGTGGGAGTGAGGGATGCAGTAAAGAAGGATTAGTGAATCGGAAATGAGATTGCCGTATCCCAAAAGAAAATCCCGTCGTTTCCATAGAAACGTTACTCGATTTAGATGGAAATGCCTTAGAACTCATAGTATTTCATAGCGACGCAATTTCCATGTGAATTCGTCAATGTGTGGGAGTGAGGGATGCAGTAAAGAAGGATTAGTGGATCGGAATTGAGATTGTCGTATCCCAAAAGAAAATCCTGTCGTTTCCATAGAAACGTTACTCGATTTAGAAGGAAATGGCGTAGAACACATAGTATTTCATAGCGACGCAATTTCCGTGTGAATTCGTCAATTAGTGGAGTGTGAGATGCAGTAAAGAAGGATTAGTGGATCAGAAATGAGATTGTCGTATCCCAAAAGAAAATCCTGTCGTTTCCATAGAAACGTTACTCGATTTAGAAGGAAATGTCTTAGAACACATAGTATTTCATAGCGACGCAATTTCCGTGTGAATTCGTCAATGAGTGGGAGTGAGGGATGCAGTAAAGAAGGATTAGTGAATCGGAAATGAGATTGCCGTATCCCAAAAGAAAATCCTGTCGTTTCCATAGAAACGTTACTCGATTTAGAAGGAAATGTCCTTAGAACACATAGTATTTCATAGAGACGCAATTACCGTGTGAAATCGTCAATGAGTGGGAGTGAGGGATGCAGTACAGAAGGATTAGTGGTTCGGAATGAGATTGTCGTAGCCCAAAAGAAAATCCTGTCGTTTCCATAGAAACGTTACTCGATTTAGAAGGAAATGTCTGAGAACACATAGTATTTCATAGCGACGCAATTTCCGTGTGAATTCGTCAATGAGTGGGAGTGAGGATGCAGTAAAGAAATATTAGTGGATCGGAAATGAGATTGTCTTATCCCAAAAGAAAATCCTGTCGTTTCCATAGAAACGTTACTCGATTTAGGAGGAAATGTCATAGAACACATAGTATTTCATATATGACGCAATTTCCGTGTGAATTCGTCAATGAGTGGGAGTGAGGGTCGCAGTAAAGAAGGATTAGTGGATCGGAAATGAGATTGTCGTATCCAAAAAGAAAATCCTGTCGTTTCCATAGAAACGTTACTCGATTTAGAAGGAAATGTCTTAGAACACATAGTATTCATAGCGACGCAATTTCCGTGTGAATTCGTCAATGAGTGGGAGTGAGGGATGCAGTAAAGAAGGATTAGTGAATCGGAAATGAGATTGCCGTATCCCAAAAGAAAATCCCGTCGTTTCCATAGAAACGTTACTCGATTAGAAGGAAATGCCTTAGAACTCATAGTATTTCATAGCGACGCAATTTCCATGTGAATTCGTCAATGTGTTGGAGTGAGGGATGCAGTAAAGAAGGATTAGTGGATCGGAAATGAGATTGTCGTATCCCAAAGAAAATCCTGTCGTTTCCATAGAAACGTTACTCGATTTAGAAGGAAATGGCGTAGAACACATAGTATTTCATAGCGACGCAATTTCCGTGTGAATTCGTCAATTAGTGGGAGTGTGAGATGCAGTAAAGAAGGATTAGTGGATCAGAAATGAGATTGTCGTATCCCAAAAGAATATCCTGTCGTTTCCATAGAAACGTTACTCGATTTAGAAGGAAATGTCTTAGAACACATAGTATTTCATAGCGACGCAATTCCCGTGTGAATTCGTCAATGAGTGGGAGTGAGGGATGCAGTAAAGAAGGATTAGTGGATCGGAAATGAGATTGCCGTATCCCAAAAGAAAAATCCTGTCGTTTCCATAGAAACGTTACTCGATTTAGAAGGAAATGTCTTAGAACACATAGTATTTCATAGAGGCGCAATTACCGCGTGAATTCGTCAATGAGTGGGAGTGAGTAATGCAGTAAAAGAAGGATTAGTTGATCGGAAATGAGATTGTCGCATCCCAAAAGAAAATCCTTTCGTGTCCATCGAAACGTTACTCGATTTAGAAGGAAATGTCTTAGAACACATAGTATTTCATAGAGACGCAATTTCCGTGTGAAATCGTCAATGAGTGGGAGTGAGGGATGCAGTAAAGAAGGATTAGTGGATCGGAAATGAGATTGTCGTATCCCAAAAGAAAATCCTGTCGTTTCCATAGAAACGTTACTCGATTTAGAAGGAAATGTCTTAGAACACATAGTATTCACAGAGACGCAATTTCCGTGTAAATTCGTCAATGAGTGGGAGTGAGGGACGCAGTAAAGAAGGATTAGTGGAACGGAAATGAGATTGTCGCATCCCAAAAGAAAATCCTGTCGTTTCCATAGAAACGTTACTCGATTTAGAAGGAAATGTCTTAGAACACATAGTATTTCATAGCGACGCAATTTCCGTGTGAATTCGTCAATGAGTGGAGTGAGGGATGCAGTAAAGAAGGATTAGTGAATCGGAAATGAGATTGCCGTATCCCAAAAGAAAATCCTGTCGTTTCCATAGAAACGTTACTCGATTTAGAAGGAAATGTCTTAGAACACATAGTATTTCATAGAGGCGCAATTACGCGTGAATTCGTCAATGAGTGGGAGTGAGTAATGCAGTAAAGAAGGATTAGTTGATCGGAAATGAGATTGTCGCATCCCAAAAGAAAATCCTGTCGTGTCCATCGAAACGTTACTCGATTTAGAAGGAAATGTCTTAGAACACATAGTATTTCATAGAGGACGCAATTTCCGTGTGAAATCGTCAATGAGTGGGAGTGAGGGATGCAGTAAAGAAGGATTAGTGGATCGGAAATGAGATTGTCGTATCCCAAAAGAAAATCCTGTCGTTTCCATAGAAACGTTACTCGATTTAGAAGGAAATGTCTTAGAACACATAGTATTTCACAGAGACGCAATTTCCGTGTAAATTCGTCAATGAGTGGGAGTGAGGGACGCAGTAAAGAAGGATTAGTGGAACGGAAATGAGATTGTCGCATCCCAAAAGAAAATCCTGTCGTTTCCATAGAAACGTTACTCGATTTAGAAGGAAATGTCTTAGAACACATAGTATTTCATAGCGACGCAATTTCCGTGTGAATTCGTCAATGAGTGGGAGTGAGGGATGCAGTAAAGAAGGATTAGTGAATCGGAAATGAGATTGCCGTATCCCAAAAGAAAATCCTGTCGTTTCCATAGAAACGTTACTCGATTTAGAAGGAAATGTCTTAGAACACATAGTATTTCATAGAGACGCAATTACCGTGTGAAATCGTCAATGAGTGGGAGTGAGGGATGCAGTACAGAAGGATTAGTGGTTCGGGAATGAGATTGTCGTAGCCCAAAAGAAAATCCTGTCGTTTCCATAGAAACGTTACTCGATTTAGAAGGAAATGTCTGAGAACACATAGTATTTCATAGCGACGCAATTTCCGTGTGAATTCGTCAATGAGTGGGAGTGAGGGATGCAGTAAAGAAATATTAGTGGATCGGAAATGAGATTGTCTTATCCCAAAAGAAAATCCTGTCGTTTCCATAGAAACGTTACTCGATTTAGGAGGAAATGTCATAGAACACATAGTATTTCATATATGACGCAATTTCCGTGTGAATTCGTCAATGAGTGGGAGTGAGGGTCGCAGTAAAGAAGGATTAGTGGATCGGAAATGAGATTGTCGTATCCCAAAAGAAAATCCTGTCGTTTCCATAGAAACGTTACTCGATTTAGAAGGAAATGTCTTAGAACACATAGTATTTCATAGCGACGCAATTTCCGTGTGAATTCGTCAATGAGTGGGAGTGAGGGATGCAATAAAGAAGGATTAGTGAATCGGAAATGAGATTGCCGTATCCCAAAAGAAAATCCCGTCGTTTCCATAGAAACGTTACTCGATTTAGAAGGAAATGTCTTAGAACACATAGTATTTCATAGAGACGCAATTACCGTGTGAAATCATCAATGAGTGGGAGTGAGGGATGCAGTACAGAAGGATTAGTGGTTCGGGAATGAGATTGTCGTAGCCCAAAAGAAAATCCTGTCGTTTCCATAGAAACGTTACTCGATTTAGAAGGAAATGTCTGAGAACACATAGTATTTCATAGCGACGCAATTTCCGTGTGAATTCGTCAATGAGTGGGAGTGAGGGATGCAGTAAAGAAATATTAGTGGATCGGAAATGAGATTGTCTTATCCCAAAAGAAAATCCTGTCGTTTCCATAGAAACGTTACTCGATTTAGGAGGAAATGTCATAGAACACATAGTATTTCATATATGACGCAATTTTTGTGTGAATTCGTCAATGAGTGGGAGTGAGGGTCGCAGTAAAGAAGGATTAGTGGATCGGTAATGAGATTGTCGTATCCCAAAAGAAAATCCTGTCGTTTCCATAGAAACGTTACTCGATTTAGAAGGAAATGTCTTAGAACACATAGTATTTCATAGCGACGCAATTTCCGTGTGAATTCGTCAATGAGTGGGAGTGAGGGATGCAGTAAAGAAGGATTAGTGAATCGGAAATGAGATTGCCGTATCCCAAAAGAAAATCCCGTCGTTTCCATAGAAACGTTACTCGATTTAGAAGGAAATGCCTTAGAACTCATAGTATTTCATAGCGACGCAATTTCCATGTGAATTCGTCAATGTGTTGGAGTGAGGGATGCAGTAAAGAAGGATTAGTGGATCGGAAATGAGATTGTCGTATCCCAAAAGAAAATCCTGTCGTTTCCACAGAAACGTTACTCGATTTAGAAGGAAATGGCGTAGAACACATAGTATTTCATAGCGACGCAATTTCCGTGTGAATTCGTCAATTAGTGGGAGTGTGAGATGCAGTAAAGAAGGATTAGTGGATCAGAAATGAGATTGTCGTATCCCAAAAGAATATCCTGTCGTTTCCATAGAAACGTTACTCGATTTAGAAGGAAATGTCTTAGAACACATAGTATTTCATAGCGACGCAATTCCCGTGTGAATTCGTCAATGAGTGGGAGTGAGGGATGCAGTAAAGAAGGATTAGTGGATCGGAATTTTGATTGCCGTATCCCAAAAGAAAATCCTGTCGTTTCCATAGAAACGTTACTCGATTTAGAAGGAAATGTCTTAGAACACATAGTATTTCATAGAGGCGCAATTACCGCGTGAATTCGTCAATGAGTGGGAGTGAGTAATGCAGTAAAGAAGGATTAGTTGATCGGAAATGAGATTGTCGCATCCCAAAAGAAAATCCTGTCGTGTCCATCGAAACGTTACTCGATTTAGAAGGAAATGTCTTAGAACACATAGTATTTCATAGAGACGCAATTTCCGTGTGAAATCGTCAATGAGTGGGAGTGAGGGATGCAGTAAAGAAGGATTAGTGGATCGGAAATGAGATTGTCGTATCCCAAAAGAAAATCCTGTCGTTTCCATAGAAACGTTACTCGATTTAGAAGGAAATGTCTTAGAACACATAGTATTTCACAGAGACGCAATTTCCGTGTAAATTCGTCAATGAGTGGGAGTGAGGGACGCAGTAAAGAAGGATTAGTGGAACGGAAATGAGATTGTCGCATCCCAAAAGAAAATCCTGTCGTTTCCATAGAAACGTTACTCGATTTAGAAGGAAATGTCTTAGAACACATAGTATTTCATAGCGACGCAATTTCCGTGTGAATTCGTCAATGAGTGGGAGTGAGGGATGCAGTAAAGAAGGATTAGTGAATCGGAAATGAGATTGCCGTATCCCAAAAGAAAATCCTGTCGTTTCCATAGAAACGTTACTCGATTTAGAAGGAAATGTCTTAGAACACATAGTATTTCATAGAGACGCAATTACCGTGTGAAATCGTCAATGAGTGGGAGTGAGGGATGCAGTACAGAAGGATTAGTGGTTCGGGAATGAGATTGTCGTATCCCAAAAGAAAATCCTGTCGTTTCCATAGAAACGTTACTCGATTTAGAAGGAAATGTCTGAGAACACATAGTATTTCATAGCGACGCAATTTCCGTGTGAATTCGTCAATGAGTGGGAGTGAGGGATGCAGTAAAGGAGGATTAGTGGATTGGAAATGAGATTGTCGTATCCCAAAAGAAAATCCTGTCGTTTCCATAGAAACGTTACTCGATTTAGAAGGAAATGTCTTAGAACACATAGTATTTCATAGAGGCGCAATTACCGCGTGAATTCGTCAATGAGTGGGAGTGAGTAATGCAGTAAAGAAGGATTAGTTGATCGGAAATGAGATTGTCGCATCCCAAAAGAAAATCCTGTCGTTTCCATAGAAACGTTACTCGATTTAGAAGGAAATGTCTTAGAACACATAGTATTTCATAGAGACGCAATTTCCGTGTGAAATCGTCAATGAGTGGGAGCGAGGGATGCAGTAAAGAAGGATTAGTGGATCGGAAATGAGATTGTCGTATCCCAAAAGAAAATCCTGTCGTTTCCATAGAAACGTTACTCGATTTAGAAGGAAATGTCTTAGAACACATAGTATTTCACAGAGACGCAATTTCCGTGTGAATTCGTCAATGAGTGGGAGTGAGGGATGCAGTAAAGAAGGATTAGTGGAACGGAAATGAGATTGTCGCATCTCAAAAGAAAATCCTGTCGTTTCCATAGAAACGTTACTCGATATACAAGGAAATGTCTTAGAACACATAGTATTTCATAGCGACGCAATTTCCGTGTGAATTCGTCAATGAGTGGGAGTGAGGGATGCAGTAAAGAAGGATTAGTGGATCGGAAATGAGATTGTCGTATCCCAAAAGAAAATCCTGTCGTTTCCATAGAAACGTTACTCGATTTAGAAGGAAATGGCGTAGAACACATAGTATTTCATAGCGACGCAATTTCCGTGTGAATTCGTCAATTAGTGGGAGTGTGAGATGCAGTAAAGAAGGATTAGTGGATCAGAAATGAGATTGTCGTATCCCAAAAGAAAATCCTGTCGTTTCCATAGAAACGTTACTCGATTTAGAAGGAAATGTCTTAGAACACATAGTATTTCATAGCGACGCAATTTCCGTGTGAATTCGTCAATGAGTGGGAGTGAGGGATGCAGTAAAGAAGGATTAGTGGATCGGAAATGAGATTGTCGTACCCCAAAAGAAAATCCTGTCGTTTCCATAGAAACGTTACTCGATTTAGAAGGAAATGTCTTAGAACACATAGTATTTCATAGCGACGCAATTCCCGTGTGAATTCGTCAATGAGTGGGAGTGAGGGATGCAGTAAAGAAGGATTAGTGGATCGGAAATGAGATTGCCGTATCCCAAAAGAAAATCCTGTCGTTTCCATAGAAACGTTACTCGATTTAGAAGGAAATGTCTTAGAACACACAGTATTTCATAGAGGCGCAATTACCGCGTGAATTCGTCAATGAGTGGGAGTGAGTAATGCAGTAAAGAAGGATTAGTGGATCGGAAATGAGATTGTCGTATCCCAAAAGAAAATCCTGTCGTTTCCATAGAAACGTTACTCGATTTAGAAGGAAATGTCTTAGAACACATAGTATTTCATAGCGACGCAATTTCCGTGTGAATTCGTCAATGAGTGGGAGTGAGGGATGCAGTAAAGAAGGATTAGTGAATCGGAAATGAGATTGCCGTATCCCAAAAGAAAATCCTGTCGTTTCCATAGAAACGTTACTCGATTTAGAAGGAAATGTCTTAGAACACATAGTATGTCATAGAGACGCAATTACCGTGTGAAATCGTCAATGAGTGGGAGTGAGGGATGCAGTACAGAAGGATTAGTGGTTCGGGAATGAGATTGTCGTATCCCAAAAGAAAATCCTGTCGTTTCCATAGAAACGTTACTCGATTTAGAAGGAAATGTCTGAGAACACATAGTATTTCATAGCGACGCAATTTCCGTGTGAATTCGTCAATGAGTGGGAGTGAGGGATGCAGTAAAGGAGGATTAGTGGATCGGAAATGAGATTGTCGTATCCCAAAAGAAAATTCTGTCGATTCCATAGAAACGTTACTCGATTTAGAAGGAAATGTCTTAGAACACATAGTATTTCATAACGACGCTATTTCCGTGAGAATTCGTCAATGAGTGGGAGTGAGGGATGCAGTAAAGAAGGATTAGTGGTTCGGAAAGGTGATTGTCGTATCCCAAAAGAAAGTCGTGTCGTTTCCATAGAAACGTTACTCGATTTAGAAGGAAATGTCTTAGAACACATAGTATTTCATAGCGACGCAAATTCCGTGTGAATTCGTCAATCAGTGGGAGTGAGGGATGCAGTAAAGAAGGATTAGTGGATCGGAAATGAGATTGTCGTATCCCAAAAGAAAATCCTGTCGTTTCCATAGAAACGTTACCCGATTTAGAAGGAAATGTCTTAGAACACATAGTATTTCATAGAGGCGCAATTACCGCGTGAATTCGTCAATGAGTGGGAGTGAGTAATGCAGTAAAGAAGGATTAGTTGATCGGAAATGAGATTGTCGCATCCCAAAAGAAAATCCTGTCGTTTCCATAGAAACGTTACTCGATTTAGAAGGAAATGTCTTAGAACACATAGTATTTCATAGAGACGCAATTTCCGTGCGAAATCGTCAATGAGTGGGAGTGAGGGATGCAGTAAAGAAGGATTAGTGGATCGGAAATGAGATTGTCGTATCCCAAAAGAAAATCCTGTCGTTTCCATAGAAACGTTACTCGATTTAGTAGGAAATGGCGTAGAACACATAGTATTTCATAGCGACGCAATTTCCGTGTGAATTCGTCAATTAGTGGGAGTGTGAGATGCAGTAAAGAAGGATTAGTGGATCAGAAATGAGATTGTCGTATCCCAAAAGAAAATCCTGTCGTTTCCATAGAAACGTAACTCGATTTAGAAGGAAATGTCTTAGAACACATAGTATTTCATAGCGACGCAATTCCCGTGTTAATTCGTCAATGAGTGGGAGTGAGGGATGCAGTAAAGAAGGATTAGTGGATCGGAAATGAGATTGCCGTATCCCAAAAGAAAATCCTATCGTTTCCATAGAAACGTTACTCGATTTAGAAGGAAATGTCTTAGAACACATAGTATTTCATAGAGGCGCAATTACCGCGTGAATTCGTCAATGAGTGGGAGTGAGTAATGCAGTAAAGAAGGATTAGTTGATCGGAAATGAGATTGTCGCACCCCAAAAGAAAATCCTGTCGTGTCCATCGAAACTTTACTCGATTTAGAAGGAAATGTCTTAGAACACATAGTATTTCATAGAGACGCAATTTCCGTGTGAAATCGTCAATGAGTGGGAGTGAGGGATGCAGTAAAGAAGGATTAGTGGATCGGGAATGAGATTGTCGTATCCCAAAAGAAAATCCTGTCGTTTCCATAGAAACGTTACTCGATTTAGAAGGAAATGTCTTAGAACACATAGTATTTCACAGAGACGCAATTTCCGTGTAAATTCGTCAATGAGTGGGAGTGAGGGACGCAGTAAAGAAGGATTAGTGGAACGGAAATGAGATTGTCGCATCCCAAAAGAAAATCCTGTCGTTTCCATAGAAACGTTACTCGATTTAGAAGGAAATGTCTTAGAACACATAGTATTTCATAGAGGCGCAATTACCGCGTGAATTCGTCAATGAGTGGGAGTGAGTAATGCAGTAAAGAAGGATTAGTGGATCAGAAATGAGATTGTCGTATCCCAAAAGAAAATCCTGTCGTTTCCATAGAAACGTTACTCGATTTGGAAGGAAATGTCTTAGAACACATAGTATTTCACAGAGACGCAATTTCCGTGTGAATTCGTCAATGAGTGGGAGTGAGGGACGCAGTAAAGAAGGATTAGTGGAACGGAAATGAGATTGTCGCATCCCAAAAGAAAATCCTGTCGTTTCCATAGAAACGTTACTCGATTTAGAAGGAAATGTCTTAGAACACATAGTATTTCATAGCGACGCAATTTCCGTGTGAATTCGTCAATGAGTGGGAGTGAGGGATGCAGTAAAGAAGGATTAGTGAATCGGAAATGAGATTGCCGTATCCCAAAAGAAAATCCTGTCGTTTCCATAGAAACGTTACTCGATTTAGAAGGAAATGTCTGAGAACACATAGTATTTCATAGCGACGCAATTTCCGTGTGAATTCGTCAATGAGTGGGAGTGAGGGATGCAGTAAAGGAGGATTAGTGGATCGGAAATGAGATTGTCGTATCCCAAAAGAAAATTCTGTCGTTTCCATAGAAACGTTACTCGATTTAGAAGGAAATGTCTTAGAACACATAGTATTTAATAACGACGCTATTTCCGTGAGAATTCGTCAATGAGTGGGAGTGAGGGATGCAGTAAAGAAGGATTAGTGGTTCGGAAAGGTGACTGTCGTATCCCAAAAGAAAGTCGTGTCGTTTCCATAGAAACGTTACTCGATTTAGAAGGAAATGTCTTAGAACACATAGTATTTCATAGCGACGCAAATTCCGTGTGAATTCGTCAATCAGTGGGAGTGAGGGATGCAGTAAAGAAGGATTAGTGGATCGGAAATGAGATTGTCGTATCCCAAAAGAAAATCCTGTCGTTTCCATAGAAACGTTACCCGATTTAGAAGGAAATGCCTTAGAACACATAGTATTTCATAGAGGCGCAATTACCGCGTGAATTCGTCAATGAGTGGGAGTGAGTAATGCAGTAAAGAAGGATTAGTTGATCGGAAATGAGATTGTCGCATCCCAAAAGAAAATCCTGTCGTTTCCATAGAAACGTTACTCGATTAAGAAGGAAATGTCTTAGAACACATAGTATTTCATAGAGACGCAATTTCCGTGTGAAATCGTCAATGAGTGGGAGTGAGGGATGCAGTAAAGAAGGATTAGTGGATCGGAAATGAGATTGTCGTATCCCAAAAGAAAATCCTGTCGTTTCCATAGAAACGTTACTCGATTTAGAAGGAAATGTCTTAGAACACATAGTATTTCACAGAGACGCAATTTCCGTGTGAATTCGTCAATGAGTGGGAGTGAGGGATGCAGTAAAGAAGGATTAGTGGAACGGAAATGAGATTGTCGCATCCCAAAAGAAAATCCTGTCGTTTCCATAGAAACGTTACTCGATTTACAAGGAAATGTCTTAGAACACATAGTATTTCATAGCGACGCAATTTCCGTGTGAATTCGTCAATGAGTGGGAGTGAGGGATGCAGTAAAGAAGGATTAGTGGATCGGAAATGAGATTGTCGTATTTTAATAGAAAATCCTGTCGTTTCCATAGAAACGTTACTAGATTTAGAAGGAAATGAATTAGAACACATAGTATCTCATAGTTACGCAATTTCCGTGTGAATTCGTCAATGAGTGGGAGTGAGGGATGCAGTAAAGAAGGATTAGTGGATCGGGAATGAGATTGTCGTATCCCAAAAGAAAATCCTGTCGTTTTAATAGAAACGTTACTCGATTTAGAAGGAAATGTCTTAGAACACATAGTATTTCATAGCGACGCAATTTCCGTGTGAATTCGTCAATGAGTGGGAGTGAGGGATGCAGTAAAGAAGGATTAGTGGATCGGAAATGAGATTGTCGTATCCCAATAGAAAATCCTGTCGTTTCCATAGAAACGTTACTCGATTTAGAAGAAAATGACTTAGAACACATAGTATTTCATAGCGACGCAATTTCCGTATGAATTCGATAATGAGTGGGAGTGAGGGATGCAGTAAAGAAGGATTAGTGGATCGGAAATGTGATTGTCGTATCCCAAAAGAAAATCCTGTCGTTTCCATAGAAACGTTACTCGATTTAGAAGGAAATGTCTTAGAACACATAGTATTTCATAGCGACGCAATTTCCGTGTGAATTCGTCAATGAGTGGGAGTGAGGGATGCAGTAAAGAAGGATTAGTGGATCGGAAAGGTGATTGTCGTATCCCAAAAGAAAAACGTGTCGTTTCCATAGAAACGTTACTCGATTTAGAAGGAAATGTCTTAGAACACATAGTATTTCACAGCGACGCAATTTACGTGTGAATTCGTCAATGAGTGGGAGTGAGGGATGCAGTAAAGAAGGATTAGTGGATCGGAAATGTGATTGTGGTATCCCAAAAGAAAATCCTTTCGTTTCCATAGAAACGTTACTCGATTTAGGAGGAAATGTCTTAGAACTCATAGTATTTCATAGCGACGCAATTTCCGTGTGAATTCGTCAATGAGTGGGAGTGAGGGTTGCAGTAAAGAAGGATTAGTGGATCGGAAATGAGATTGTCGTATCCCAAAAGAAAATCCTGTCGTTTCCATAGAAACGTTACTCGATTTAGAAGGAAATGTCGTAGAACACATAGTATTTCATAGCGACGCAATTTCCGTGTGAATTCGTCAATGAGTGGGAGTGAGGGAAGCAGTAAAGAAGGATTAGTGGATCGGAAATGAGATTGTCGTATTTTAATAGAAAATCCTGTCGTTTCCATAGAAACGTTACTCGATTTAGAAGGAAATGACTTAGAACACATAGTATTTCATAGCGACGCAATTTCCGTGTGAATTCGTCAATGAGTGGGAGTGAGGGATGCAGTAAAGAAGGATTAGTGGATCGGAAATGTGATTGTCGTATCACAAATGAAAATCCTGTCGTTTCCATAGAAACGTTACTCGACTTAGAAGGAAATGTCTTAGAACACATGGTATTTCATAGCAACGCAATTTCCGTGTGAATTCGTCAATGAGTGGGAGTGAGGGATGCAGTAAAGAAGGATTAGTGGATCGGAAAGGTGATTGTCGTATCCCAAAAGAAAAACGTGTCGTTTCCATAGAAACGTTACTCGATTTAGAAGGAAATGTCTTAGAACACATAGTATTTCACAGCGACGCAATTTACGTGTGAATTCGTCAATGAGTGGGAGTGAGGGATGCAGTAAAGAAGGATTAGTGGATCGGAAATGTGATTGTGGTATCCCAAAAGAAAATCCTTTCGTTTCCATAGAAACGTTACTCGATTTAGGAGGAAATGTCTTAGAACTCATAGTATTTCATAGCGACGCAATTTCCGTGTGAATTCGTCAATGAGTGGGAGTGAGGGTTGCAGTAAAGAAGGATTAGTGGATCGGAAATGAGATTGTCGTATCCCAAAAGAAAATCCTGTCGTTTCCATAGAAACGTTACTCGATTTAGAAGGAAATGTCGTAGAACACATAGTATTTCATAGCGACGCAATTTCCGTGTGAATTCGTCAATGAGTGGGAGTGAGGGAAGCAGTAAAGAAGGATTAGTGGATCGGAAATGAGATTGTCGTATTTTAATAGAAAATCCTGTCGTTTCCATAGAAACGTTACTCGATTTAGAAGGAAATGACTTAGAACACATAGTATTTCATAGCGACGCAATTTCCGTGTGAATTCGTCAATGAGTGGGAGTGAGGGATGCAGTAAAGAAGGATTAGTGGATCGGAAATGTGATTGTCGTATCACAAATGAAAATCCTGTCGTTTCCATAGAAACGTTACTCGATTTAGAAGGAAATGTCTTAGAACACATAGTATTTCATAGCGACGCAATTTCCGTGTGAATTCGTCAATGAGTGGGAGTGAGGGATGCAGTAAAGAAGGATTAGTGGATCGGAAATGAGATTGTCGTATCCCAAAAGAAAATCCTGTCGTTTCCATAGAAACGTTACTCGATTTAGAAGGAAATGTCTTAGAACACATTGTATTTCATAGAGATGCAATTTCCATGTGAATTCGTCAATGAGTGGGAATGAGGGATGCAGTAAAGAAGGATAAGTGGATCGGAAATGAGATTGTCGTATCCCAAATGAAAATCCTGTCGTTTCCATAGAAACGTTACTCGATTTAGAAGGAAATGTCTTAGAACACATAGTATTTCATAGCGACGCAATTCCCGTGTGAATTCGTCAATGAGTGGGAGTGAGGGATGCAGTAAAGAAGGATTAGTGGATAGGAAATGAGATTGCCGTATCCCAAAGAAAATCCTGTCGTTTCCATAGAAACGTTACTCGATTTAGAAGGAAATGCCTTGGAACACATAGTATTTCATAGAGGCGCAATTACCGCGTGAATTCGTCAATGAGTGGGAGTGAGTAATGCAGTAAAGAAGGATTAGTTGATCGGAAATGAGATTGTCGCATCCCAAAAGAAAATCCTGTCGATTCCATAAAAACGTTACTCGATTTAGAAGGAAATGTCTTAGAACACATAGTATTTCATAGCGACGAAATTTCCGTGTGAATTCGTCAATGTGTGGGAGTGAGGGATGCAGTAAAGAAGGCTTGGTGGATCGGAAATGAGATTGTCGTATCCCAAAAGAAAATCCTGTCGTTTCCATAGAAACGTTACTCGATTTAGAAGGAAATGTCTTAGAACACATAGTATTTCATAGAGACGCAATTTCCGTGTGAATTCGTCAATGAGTCGGAGTGAGGGATGCAGTGAAGTAGGATTAGTGGATCGGAAATGAGATTGTCGTATCCCAAAAGAAAATCCTGTCGTTTCCATAGAAACGTTACTCGATTTAGAAGGAAATGTCTTAGAACACATAGTATTTCATAGCGACGCAATTTCCGTGTGAATTCGTCAATGAGTAGGAGTGAGGGTTGCAGTAAAGAAGGATTAGGGGATCGGAAATGAGATTGTCATATCCCAAAAGAAAATCCTGTCGTTTCCATAGAAACGTTACTCGATTTAGGTGGAAATGTCTTAGAACACATAGTATTCCATAGAGGCGCAATTACCGTGTGAATTCGTCAATGAGTGGGAGTGAGTAATGCAGTAAAGAAGGATTAGTTGATCGGAAATGAGATTGTCGCATCCCAAAATAAAATCCTGTCGTTTCCATAGAAACGTTACTCGATTTAGAAGGAAATGTCTTAGAACACATAGTATTTCATAGAGACGCAATTTCCGTGTGAATTCGTCAATGAGTGGGAGTGAGGGATGCAGTGAAGTAGGATTAGTGGATCGGAAATGAGATTGTCGTATCCCAAAAGAAAATCCTGTCGTTTCCATAGAAACGTTACTCGATTTAGAAGGAAATGTTTTAGAACACATAGCATTTCATAGAGACGCAATTTCCGTGTGAATTCGTCAATGAGTAGGAGTGAGGGATGCAGTAAAGAAGGATTAGTGGATCGCAAATGAGATTGTCGTATCCCAAAAGATAATCCTGTCGTTTCCATAGAAACGTTACTCGATGTGGAAGGAAATGTCTTAGAACACATAGTATTTCATAGAGACGCAATTTCCGTGTGAATTCGTCAATGAGTGGGAGTGAGGGATGCAGTAAAGAAGGATTAGTGGATCGGAAATGAGATTGTCGTATCCCAAAAGAAAATCCTGTCGTTTCCATAGAAACGTTACTCGATTTAGAAGGAAATGTCTTAGAACACATAGTATTTCATGGCGACGCAATTTCCGTGTGAATTCGTCAATGAGTGAGAGTGAGGGATGCAGTAAAGAAGGATTAGTGGATCGGGAATGAGATTGTCGTATCCCAAAAGAAAATCCTGTCGTTTCCATAGAAACGTTACTCGATTTAGAAGGAAATGTCTTAGAACACATAGTATTTCATAGCGACGCAATTTCCGTGTGAATTCGTCAATGAGTGGGAGTGAGGGATGCAGTAAAGAAGGATTAGTGGATCGGAAATGAGATTGTCGTTTCCCAAAAGAAAATCCTGTCGTTTCCATAGAAACGTTACTCGATTTAGAAGGAAATGTCTTAGAACACATAGTATTTCATAGCGACGCAATTTCCGTGTGAATTCGTCAATGAGTGGGAGTGAGGGATGCAGTAAAGAAGGATTAGTGGATCGGAAATGAGATTGTCGTATTTTAATAGAAATTCCTGTCGTTTCCATAGAAACGTTACTCGATTTAGAAGGAAATGACTTAGAACACATAGTATTTCATAGCGACGCAAATTCCGTGTGAATTCGTCAATGAGTGGGAGTGAGGGATGCAGTAAAGAAGGATTAGTGGATCGGAAATGTGATTGTCGTATCACAAATGAAAGTCCTTTCGTTTCCATAGAAACGTTACTCGATTTAGAAGGAAATGTCTTAGAACACATAGTATTTCATAGAGACGCAATTTCCGTGTGAATTCGTCAATGAGTGGGAGTGAGGGATGCAGTAAAGAAGGATTAGTGGATCGGGAATGAGATAGTCGTATCCCAAAAGAAAATCCTGTCGTTTCCATAGAAACGTTACTCGATTTAGAAGGAAATGTCTTAGAACACATAGTATTTCATAGAGACGCAATTTCCGTGTGAATTCGTCAATGAGTGGGAGTGAGTTATGCAGTAAAGAAGAATTAGTGGATCGGAAATGAGATTGTCATATCCCAAAAGAAAATCCTGTCGTTTCCATAGAAACGTTACTCGATTTAGAAGGAAATGTTTTAGAACACATAGTATTTCATAGAGACGCAATTTCCGTGTGAATTCGTCAATGAGTAGGAGTGAGGGATGCAGTAAAGAAGGATTAGTGGATCGCAAATGAGATTGTCGTATCCCAAAAGATAATCCTTACGTTTCCATAGAAACGTTACTCGATGTAGAAGGAAATGTCTTAGAACACATAGTATTTCATAGAGACGCAATTTCCGTGTGAATTCGTCAATGAGTGGGAGTGAGGGATGCAGTAAAGAAGGATTAGTGGATCGGAAATGAGATTGTCGTATCCCAAAAGAAAATCCTGTCGTTTCCATAGAAACGTTACTCGATTTAGAAGGAAATGGCGTACAACACATAATATTTCATAGCGACGCAATTTCCCTGTGAATTCGTCAATGAGTGGGAGTGAGGGATGCAGTAAAGAAGGATTAGTGAATCGGAAATGAGATTGTCGTATCCCAAAAGAAAATCCTGTCGTTTCCATAGAAACGTTACTCGATTTAGAAGGAAATGTCTTAGAACACATAGTATTTCATAGCGACGCAATTTCCGTGTGAATTCGTCAATAAGTGGGAGTGAGGGATGCAGTAAAGAAGGATTAGTGGATCGGAAATGAGATTGTCGTATCCCAAAAGAAAATCCTGTCGTTTCCATAGAAACGTTACTCGATTTAGAAGAAAATGTCGTAGACACATAGTATTTCATAGCGACGCAATTTCCGTGTGAATTCGTCAATGAGTGGGAGTGAGGGATGCAGTAAAGAAGGATTAGTGGATCGGAAATGAGATTGTCGTATCCCAAAAGAAAATCCTGTCGTTTCCATAGAAACGTTACTCGATTTAGAAGGAAATGTCTTTGAACACATAGTATTTCATAGAGACGCAATTTCCGTGTGAAATCGTCAATGAGTGGGAGTGAGGGATGCAGTAAAGAAGGATTAGTGGATCGGAAATGAGATTGTCGTATCCCAAAAGAAAATCCTGTCGTTTCCATAGAAACGTTACTCGATTTAGAAGGAAATGTCTTAGAACACATAGTATTCCACAGGGACGCAATTTCCGTGTGAATTCGTCAATGAGTGGGAGTGAGGGATGCAGTAAAGAAGGATTAGTAAAACGGAAAAGAGATTGTCGTATCCCAATAGAAAATCCTGTCGTTTCCATAGAAACGTTACTCGATTTAGAAGGAAATGACTTAGAACACATAGTATTTCATAGCGACAGCAATTTCCGTATGAATTCGTCAATGAGTGGGAGTGAGGGATGCAGTAAAGAAGGATTAGTGGATCGGAAATGTTATTGTCGTATCCCAAAAGAAAATCCTGTCGTTTCCATAGAAACGTTACTCGATTTAGAAGGAAATGTCTTAGAACACATAGTATTTCATAGCGACGCAATTTCCGTGTGAACTCGTCAATGAGTGGGAGTGAGGGTTGCAGTAAAGAAGGATTAGTGGATCGGAAATAAGATTGTCATATCCCAAAAGAAAATTCTGTCGTTTCCATAGAAACGTTACTCGATTTAGAAGGAAATGTCTTAGAACACATAGTATTTCATAGAGGCGCAATTACCGTGTGAATTCGTCAATGAGTGGGAGTGAGTAATGCAGTAAAGAAGGATTAGTTGATCGGAAATGAGATTGTCGCATCCCAAAAGAAAATCCTGTCGTTTCCATAGAAACGTTACTCGATTTAGAAGGAAATGTCTTAGAACACATAGTATTTCATAGAGACGCAATTTCCGTGTGAATTCGTCAATGAGTGGGAGTGAGGGATGCAGTAAAGAAGGATTAGTCGATCGGAAATGAGATTGTCGTATCCCAAAAGAAAATCCTGTCGTTTCGATAGAAACGTTACTCGATTTAGAAGGAAATGTTTTAGAACACATAGTATTTCATAGAGACGCAATTTCCGTGTGAATTCGTCAATGAGTAGGAGTGAGGGATGCAGTAAAGAAGGATTAGTGGATCGCAAATGAGATTGTCGTATCCCAAAAGATAATCCTGTCGTTTCCATAGAAACGTTACTCGATGTAGAAGGAAATGTCTTAGAACACATAGTATTTCATAGAGACGCAATTTCCGTGTGAATTCGTCAATGAGTGGGAGTGAGGGATGCAGTAAAGAAGGATTAGTGGATCGGAAATGAGATTGTCGTATCCCAAAAGAAAATCCTGTGGTTTGCATAGAAACGTTAGTCGATTTAGAGGGAAATGTCTTAGAACACATAGTATTTCATGGCGACGCAATTTCCGTGTGAATTCGTCAATGAGTGAGAGTGAGGGATGCAGTAAAGAAGGATTAGTGGATCGGGAATGAGATTGTCGTATCCCAAAAGAAAATCCTGTCGTTTCCATAGAAACGTTACTCGATTTAGAAGGAAATGTCTTAGAACACATAATATTTCATAGCGACGCAATTTCCGTGTGAATTCGTCAATGAGTGGGAGTGAGGGATGCAGTAAAGAAGGATTAGTGGATCGGAAATGAGATTGTCGTTTCCCAAAAGAAAATCCTGTCGTTTCCATAGAAACGTTACTCGATTTAGAAGGAAATGTCTTAGAACACATAGTATTTCATAGCGACGCAATTTCCGTGTGAATTCGTCAATGAGTGGGAGTGAGGGATGCAGTAAAGAAGGATTAGTGGATCGGAAATGAGATTGTCGTATTTTAATAGAAAATCCTGTCGTTTCCATAGAAACGTTACTCGATTTAGAAGGAAATGACTTAGAACACAAAGTATTTCATAGCGACGCAAATTCCGTGTGAATTCGTCAATGAGTGGGAGTGAGGGATGCAGTAAAGAAGGATTAGTGGATCGGAAATGTGATTGTCGTATCACAAATGAAAATCCTTTCGTTTCTATAGAAACGTTACTCGATTTAGAAGGAAATGTCTTAGAACACATAGTATTTCATAGCGACGCAATTTCCGTGTGAATTCGTCAATGAGTGGGAGTGAGGGATGCAGTAAAGATGGATTAGTGGATCGGAAATGAGATTATGATATCCCAAAAGAAAATCCAGTCGTTTCCATAGAAACGTTACTCGATTTAGAAGGAAATGTCTTAGAACACATAGTATTTCATAGCGACGCAATTTCCGTGTGAATTCGTCAATGAGTGGGAGTGAGGGCTGCAGTAAAGAAGGATTAGTGGATCGCAAATGAGATTGTCGTATCCCAAAGGAAAATCCTGTCGTTTCCATAGAAACGTTACTCGATTTAGAAGGTAATGTCTTAGAACACATAGTATTTCATGGCGACGCAATTTCCGTGTGAATTCGTCAATGAGTGGGAGTGAGGGATGCAGTAAAGAAGGATTAGTGGATCGGAAGTGAGATTGTCGTATCCCAAAAGAAAAACGTGTCGTTTCCATAGAAACGTTACTCGATTTAGAAGGAAATGTTTTAGAACACATAGTATTTCATAGAGACGCAATTTCCGTGTGAATTCGTCAATGAGTAGGAGTGAGGGATGCAGTAAAGAAGGATTAGTGGATCGCAAATGAGATTGTCGTATCCCAAAAATAATCCTTACGTTTCCATAGAAACGTTACTCGATGTAGAAGGAAATGTCTTAGAACACATAGTATTTCATAGAGACGCAATTTCCGTGTGAATTCGTCAATGAGTGGGAGTGAGGGATGCAGTAAAGAAGGATTAGTGGATCGGAAATGAGATTGTCGTATCCCAAAAGAAAATCCTGTTGTTTGCATAGAAACGTTACTCGATTTAGAAAGAAATGTCTTAGAACACATAGTATTTCATGGCGACGCAATTTCCGTGTGAATTCGTCAATGAGTGAGAGTGAGGGATGCAGTAAAGAAGGATTAGTGGATCGGGAATGAGATAGTCGTATCCCAAAAGAAAATCCTGTCATTTCCATAGAAACGTTACTCGATTTAGAAGGAAATGTCTCAGAACACATAGTATTTCATAGCGACGCAATTTCCGTGTGAATTCGTCAATGAGTGGGAGTGAGGGATGCAGTAAAGAAGGATTAGTGGATCGGAAATGAGATTGTCGTATCCCAAAAGAAAATCCTGTCGTTTCCATAGAAACGTTACTCGATTTAGAAGGAAATGTCTTAGAACACATAGTATTTCATGGCGACGCAATTTCCGTGTGAATTCGTCAATGAGTGAGAGTGAGGGATGCAGTAAAGAAGGATTAGCGGATCGGGAATGAGATTGTCGTATCCCAAAAGAAAATCCTGTCGTTTCCATAGAAACGTTACTCGATTTAGAAGGAAATGGCGTAGAACACATAGTATTTCATAGCGACGCAATTTCCGTGTGAATTCGTCAATGAGTGGGAGTGAGGGATGCAGTAAAGAAGGATTAGTGAATCGGAAATGAGATTGTCGTATCCCAAAAGAAAATCCTATCGTTTCCATAGAAACGTTACTCGATTTAGAAGGAAATGCCTTAGAACACATAGTATTTCATAGCGACGCAATTTCCGTGTGAATTCGTCAATGAGTGGGAGTGAGGGATGCAGTAAAGAAGGATTAGTGGATCGGAAATGAGATTGTCGTATCCCAAAAGAAAATCCTGTCGTTTCCATAGAAACGTTACTCGATTTAGAAGAAAATGTCTTAGACACATAGTATTTCATAGCGACGCAATTTCCGTGTGAATTCGTCAATGAGTGGGAGTGAGGGATGCAGTAAAGGAGGATTAGTGGATCGGAAATGAGATTGTCGTATCCCAAAAGAAAATCCTGTCGTTTCCATAGAAACGTTACTCGATTTAGAAGGAAATGTCTTAGAACACATAGTATTTCATAGAGACGCAATTTCCGTGTGAAATCGTCAATGAGTGGGAGTGAGGGCTGCAGTAAAGAAGGATTAGTGGATCGCAAATGAGATTGTCGTATCCCAAAGGAAAATCCTGTCGTTTCCATAGAAACGTTACTCGATTTAGAAGGAAATGTCTTAGAACACATAGTATTTCATGGCGACGCAATTTACGTGTGAATTCGTCAATGAGTGGGAGTGAGGGATGCAGTAAAGATAGATTAGTGGATCGGAAATGAGATTGTCGTATCCCAAAAGAAAATCCTGTCGTTTCCATAGAAACGTTACTCGATTTAGAAGGAAATGTTTTAGAACACATAGTATTTCATGGCGACGCAATTTCCGTGTGAATTCGTCAATGAGTGAGAGTGAGGGATGCAGTAAAGAAGGATTAGCGGATCGGGAATGAAATTGTCGTATCCCAAAAGAAAATCCTGTCGTTTCCATAGAAACGTTACTCGATTTAGAAGGAAATGGCGTAGAACACATAGTATTTCATAGCGACGCAATTTCCGTGTGAATTCGTCAATGAGTGGGAGCGAGGGATGCAGTAAAGAAGGATTAGTGAATCGGAAATGAGATTGTCGTATCCCAAAAGAAAATCCTGTCGTTTCCATAGAAACGTTACTCGATTTAGAAGGAAATGTCTTAGAACACATAGTATTTCATAGCGACGCAATTTCCGTGTGAATTCGTCAATGAGTGGGAGTGAGGGATGCAGTAAAGAAGGATTAGTGGATCGGAAATGAGATTGTCGTATCCCAAAAGAAAATCCTGTCGTTTCCATAGAAACGTTACTCGATTTAGAAGAAAATGTCTTAGACACATAGTATTTCATAGCGACGCAATTTCCTTGTGAATTCGTCTATGAGTGGGAGTGAGGGATGCAGTAAAGAAGGATTAGTGGATCGGAAAGGTGATTGTCGTATCCCAAAAGAATAACGTGTAGTTTCCATAGAAACGTTACTCGATTTAGAAGGAATTGTCTTAGAACACATAGTATTTCATAGCGACGCAATTTCCGTGTGAATTCGTCAATGAGTGGGAGTGAGGGATGCAGTAAAGAAGGATTAGTGGATCGGAAATGTGATTGTGGTATCCCAAAAGAAAATCCTTTCGTTTCCATAGAAACGTTACTCGATTTAGAAGGAAATGTCTTAGAACTCATAGTATTTCATAGCGAAGCAATTTCCGTGTGAATTCGTCAATGTGTGGGAGTGAGGGATGCAGTAAAGAAGGATTGGTGGATCGGATATGAGATTGTCTTATCCCAAAAGAAAATCCTGTCGTTTAAATAGAAACGTTACTCGATTTGGAAGGAAATGTCGTAGAACACATGGTATTTCATAGCGACGCAATTTCAGTGTGAATTCGTAAATGAGTGGGAGTGAGGGATGCAGTAAAGAAGGATTAGTGGATTGGAAATGAGATTGTCGTATCCCAAAAGATAATCCTGTCGTTTCCGTAGAAATGTTACTCGTTTTAGAAGGGAATGTCTTAGAACACATAGTATTTCATAGCGACGCAATTTCCGTGTGAATTCGTCAATGAGTGGGAGTGTGGCATGAAGTAAAGAAGGATTAGTGGATCGGAAATGAGATTATCATATCCCAAAAGAAAATCCTGTCGTTTCCATAGAAACGTTACTCGATTTGGAAGGAAATGTCTTAGAACACATAGTATTTCATAGCGACGCAATTTCCGTGTGAATTCGTCCATGAGTGGGCGTGAGGGATGCAGTAAAGTAGGATTAGGGGATCGTAAATGAGAATGTCGTATACCAAAAGAAAATCCTGTCGTTTCCATTGAGACGTTACTCGATTTAGAAGAAAATGTCTTAGAACACATAGTATTTCATAGCGACGCAATTTCCGTGTGAATTCGTCAATGAGTGGGAGTGAGGGATGCAGTAAAGAAGTATTAGTGGATCTGAAATGAGATTGTCGTATCCCAAAAGAAAATCCTGTCGTTTCCATAGAAACGTTACTCGATTTAGAAGGAAATGTCTTAGAACACATAGTATTTCATAGAGACGCAATTTCCGTGTGAATTCGTCAATGAGTGGGAATGAGGGATGCAGTAAAGAAGGATTAGTGGATCGGAAATGAGATTGTCGTATCCCAAAAGAAAATCCTGTCGTTTCCATTGAAACGTTACTCGATTTAGAAGGAAATGTCTTAGAACACATAGTAGTTCATAGAGACGCAATTCCCGTGTGAATTCGTCAATGAGTGGGAGTGAGGGATGCAGTAAAAAAGGATTAGTGGATCGGAAATGAGATTGCCGTATCCCAAAAGAAAATCCTGTCGTTTCCATAGACACGTTACTCGATTTCGAAGGAAATGTCTTAGAACACATAGTATGTCATAGAGGCGCAATTACCGTGTGAATTCGTCAATGAGTGGGAGTGAGTAATGCAGTAAAGAAGCATTAGTTGATCGGAAATGAGATTGTCGCATCTCAAAAGAAAATCCTGTCGTTTCCATAGAAACTTTACTGGATTTAGAAGGAAATGTCTTAGAACACATAGTATTTCATAGAGACGCAATTTCCGTTTGAAATCGTCAATGAGTGGGAGTGAGGGATGCAGTAAAGAAGGATTAGTGGATCGGAAATGAGATTGTCGTATCCCAAAAGAAAATCCTGTCGTTTCCATAGAACGTTACTCGATTTAGAAGGAAATGTCTTAGAACACATAGTATTTCATAGAGACGCAATTTCCGTGTGAATTCGTCAATGAGTGGGAGTGAGGGATGCAGTAAAGAAGGATTAGTGGATCGCAAATGAGATTGTCGTATCCCAAAAGAAAATCTTGTCGTTTCCATAGAAACGTTACTCGATTTAGAAGGAAATGTCTTAGAACTCATAGTATTTCACAGCGACACAATTTACGTGTGAATTCGTCACTGAGTGGGAGTTAGGGATGCACTAAAGAAGGATTAGTGGATCGGAAATGTGATTGTCGTATCCCAAAAGAAAATCCTGTCGTTTCCATAGAAACGTTACTCGATTTAGAAGGAAATGTCTTAGAACACATAGTATTTCATAGCGACGCAATTTCCGTGTGAATTCGTCCATGAGTGGGAGTGAGGGATGCAGTAAAGAAGGATTAGTGGATCGGAAATGTGATTGTGGTATCCCAAAAGAAAATCCTTTCGTTTCCATAGAAACGTTACTCGATTTAGAAGGAAATGTCTTAGAACTCATAGTATTTCATAGCGACGCAATTTCCGTGTGAATTCGTCAATGTGTGGGAGTGAGGGATGCAGTAAAGAAGGATTGGTGGATCGGAAATGAGATTGTCTTATCCCAAAAGAAAATCCTGTCGTTTCCATAGAAACGATACTCGATTTGGAAGGAAATGTCGTAGAACACATGGTATTTCATAGCGACGCAATTTCAGTGTGAATTCGTCAATGAGTGGGAGTGAAGGATGCAGTAAAGAAGGATTAGTGGATCGGAAATGAGATTGTCGTATCCCAAAAGAAAATCCTGTCGTTTCCATAGAAACGTTACTCGATTTAGAAGGAAATGTCTTAGAACACATAGTATTTCATAGCGACGCAATTTCCGTGTGAATTCGTCAATGAGTGGGAGTGAGGGATGCTGTAAAGAAGGATTAGTGGATCGGAAATGAGATTGTCGTATTTTAATAGAAAATCCTGTCGTTTCCATAGAAACGTTACTCGTTTTGGAAGGAAATGTCTTAGAACACATAGTATTTCATAGCGACGCAATTTCCGTGTGAATTCGTCAATGAGTGGGAGTGAGGGATGCAGTAAAGAAGGATTAGTGGATCGGAAATGTGATTGTCGTATCACAAATGAAAATCCTTTCGTTTCCATAGAAACGTTACTCGATTTAGAAGGAAATGTCTTAGAACACATAGTATTTCATGGCGACGCAATTTCCGTGTGAATTCGTCAATGAGTGAGAGTGAGGGATGCAGTAAAGAAGGATTAGCGGATCGGGATTGAGATTGTCGTATCCCAAAAGAAAATCCTGTCGTTTCCATAGAAACGTTACTCGATTTAGAAGGAAATGGCGTAGAACACATAGTATTTCATAGCAACGCAATTTCCGTGTGAATTCGTCAATGAGTGGGAGTGAGGGATGCAGTAAAGAAGGATTAGTGAATCGGAAATGAGATTGTCGTATCCCAAATGAAAATCCTGTCGTTTCCATAGAAACGTTACTCGATTTAGAAGGAAATGTCTTAGAACACATAGTATTTCATAGCGACGGAATTTCCGTGTGAATTCGTCAATGAGTGGGAGTGAGGGATGCAGTAAAGAAGGATTAGTGGATCGGAAATGAGATTGTCGTATCCCAAAAGAAAATCCTGTCGTTTCCATAGAAACGTTACTCGATTTAGAAGAAAATGTCTTAGACACATAGTATTTCATAGCGACGCAATTTCCGTGTGAATTCGTCAATGAGTGGGAGTGAGGGATGCAGTAAAGAAGGATTAGTGGATCGGAAATGAGATTGTCGTATCCCAAAAGAGAATCCTGTCGTTTCCATAGAAACGTTACTCGATTTAGAAGGAAATGTCTTAGAACACATAGTATTTCATAGAGACGCAATTTCCGTGTGAAATCGTCAATGAGTGGGAGTGAGGGGTGCAGTAAAGAAGGATTAGTGGATCGCAAATGAGATTGTCGTATCCCAAAGGAAAATCCTGTCGTTTCCATAGAAACGTTACTCGATTTAGAAGGAAATGTCTTAGAACACATAGTATTTCATGGCGACGCAATTTCCGTGTGAATTCGTCAATGTGTGGGAGTGAGGGATGCAGTAAAGAAGGATTAGTGGATCGGAAATGAGATTGTCGTATCCCAAAAGAAAATCCTGTCGTTTCCATAGAAACGTTACTCGATTTAGAAGGAAATGTTTTAGAACACATAGTATTTCATAGAGACGCAATTTCCGTGTGAATTCGTCAATGAGTAGGAGTGAGGGATACAGTAAAGAAGGATTAGTGGATCGCAAATGAGTTTGTCGTATCCCAAAGGATAATACTTACGTTTCCATAGAAACGTTACTCGATGTAGAAGGAAATGTCTTAGAACACATAGTATTTCATAGAGACGCAATTTCCGTGTGAATTCGTCAATGAGTGGGAGTGAGGGATGAGTAAAGAAGGATTAGTGGATCGGAAATGAGATTGTCGTATCCCAAAAGAAAATCCTGTGGTTTGCATAGAAACGTTACTCGATTTAGAAAGAAATGTCTTAGAACACATAGTATTTCATGGCGACGCAATTTCCGTGTGAATTCGTCAATGAGTGAGAGTGAGGGATGCAGTAAAGAAGGATTGGTGGATCGGGAATGAGATAATCGTATCCCAAAAGAAAATCCTGTCGTTTCCATAGAAACGTTACTCTATTTAGAAGGAAATGTCGCAGAACACATGGTATTTCATAGCGACGCAATTTCAGTGTGAATTCGTCAATGAGTGGGAGTGAGGGATGCAGTAAAGAAGGATTAGTGGATTGGAAATGAGATTGTCGTATCCCAAAAGATAATCCTGTCGTTTCCGTAGAAATGTTACTCGTTTTAGAAGGAAATGTCTTAGAACACATAGTATTTCATAGCGACGCAATTTCCGTGTGAATTCGTCAATGAGTGGGAGTGAGGCATGAAGTAAAGAAGGATTAGTGGATCGGAAATGAGATTATCATATCCCAAAAGAAAATCCTGTCGTTTCCATAGAAACGTTACTCGATTTAGAAGGAAATGTCTTAGAACACATAGTATTTCATAGCGACGCAATTTCCGTGTGAATTCGTCCATGAGTGGGCGTGAGGGATGCAGTAAAGTAGGATTAGCGGATCGTAAATGAGATTGTCGTATACCAAAAGAAAATCCTGTCGTTTCCATTGAAACGTTACTCGATTTAGAAGAAAATGTCTTAGAACACATAGTATTTCATAGCGACGCAATTTCCGTGTGAATTCGTCAATGAGTGGGAGTGAGGGATGCAGTAAAGAAGTATTAGTGGATCTGAAATGAGATTGTCGTATCCCAAAAGAAAATCCTGTCGTTTCCATAGAAACGTTACTCGATTTAGAAGGAAATGTCTTAGAACACATAGTATTTCATAGAGACGCAATTTCCGTGTTAATTCGTCAATGAGTGGGAATGAGGGATGCAGTAAAGAAGGATTAGTGGATCGGAAATGAGATTGTCGTATCCCAAAAGAAAATCCTGTCGTTTCCATAGAAACGTTACTCGATTTAGAAGGAAATGTCTTAGAACACATAGTAGTTCATAGCGACGCAATTCCCGTGTGAATTCGTCAATGAGTGGGAGTGAGGGATGCAGTAAAGAAGGATTAGTGGATCGGAAATGAGATTGCCGTATCCCAAAAGAAAATCCTGTCGTTTCCATAGACACGTTACTCGATTTCGAAAGAAATGTCTTAGAACACATAGTATTTCATGGCGACGCAATTTACGTGTGAATTCGTCAATGAGTGGGAGTGAGGGATGCAGTAAAGATAGATTAGTGGATCGGAAATGAGATTGTCGTATCCCAAAAGAAAATCCTGTCGTTTCCATAGAAACGTTACTCGATTTAGAAGGAAATGTTTTAGAACACATAGTATTTCATGGCGACGCAATTTCCGTGTGAATTCGTCAATGAGTGAGAGTGAGGGATGCAGTAAAGAAGGATTAGCGGATCGGGAATGAAATTGTCGTATCCCAAAAGAAAATCCTGTCGTTTCCATAGAAACGTTACTCGATTTAGAAGGAAATGGCGTAGAACACATAGTATTTCATAGCGACGCAATTTCCGTGTGAATTCGTCAATGAGTGGGAGCGAGGGATGCAGTAAAGAAGGATTAGTGAATCGGAAATGAGATTGTCGTATCCCAAAAGAAAATCCTGTCGTTTCCATAGAAACGTTACTCGATTTAGAAGGAAATGTCTTAGAACACATAGTATTTCATAGCGACGCAATTTCCGTGTGAATTCGTCAATGAGTGGGAGTGAGGGATGCAGTAAAGAAGGATTAGTGGATCGGAAATGAGATTGTCGTATCCCAAAAGAAAATCCTGTCGTTTCCATAGAAACGTTACTCGATTTAGAAGAAAATGTCTTAGACACATAGTATTTCATAGCGACGCAATTTCCTTGTGAATTCGTCTATGAGTGGGAGTGAGGGATGCAGTAAAGAAGGATTAGTGGATCGGAAAGGTGATTGTCGTATCCCAAAAGAATAACGTGTAGTTTCCATAGAAACGTTACTCGATTTAGAAGGAATTGTCTTAGAACACATAGTATTTCATAGCGACGCAATTTCCGTGTGAATTCGTCAATGAGTGGGAGTGAGGGATGCAGTAAAGAAGGATTAGTGGATCGGAAATGTGATTGTGGTATCCCAAAAGAAAATCCTTTCGTTTCCATAGAAACGTTACTCGATTTAGAAGGAAATGTCTTAGAACTCATAGTATTTCATAGCGAAGCAATTTCCGTGTGAATTCGTCAATGTGTGGGAGTGAGGGATGCAGTAAAGAAGGATTGGTGGATCGGATATGAGATTGTCTTATCCCAAAAGAAAATCCTGTCGTTTAAATAGAAACGTTACTCGATTTGGAAGGAAATGTCGTAGAACACATGGTATTTCATAGCGACGCAATTTCAGTGTGAATTCGTAAATGAGTGGGAGTGAGGGATGCAGTAAAGAAGGATTAGTGGATTGGAAATGAGATTGTCGTATCCCAAAAGATAATCCTGTCGTTTCCGTAGAAATGTTACTCGTTTTAGAAGGGAATGTCTTAGAACACATAGTATTTCATAGCGACGCAATTTCCGTGTGAATTCGTCAATGAGTGGGAGTGTGGCATGAAGTAAAGAAGGATTAGTGGATCGGAAATGAGATTATCATATCCCAAAAGAAAATCCTGTCGTTTCCATAGAAACGTTACTCGATTTGGAAGGAAATGTCTTAGAACACATAGTATTTCATAGCGACGCAATTTCCGTGTGAATTCGTCCATGAGTGGGCGTGAGGGATGCAGTAAAGTAGGATTAGGGGATCGTAAATGAGAATGTCGTATACCAAAAGAAAATCCTGTCGTTTCCATTGAGACGTTACTCGATTTAGAAGAAAATGTCTTAGAACACATAGTATTTCATAGCGACGCAATTTCCGTGTGAATTCGTCAATGAGTGGGAGTGAGGGATGCAGTAAAGAAGTATTAGTGGATCTGAAATGAGATTGTCGTATCCCAAAAGAAAATCCTGTCGTTTCCATAGAAACGTTACTCGATTTAGAAGGAAATGTCTTAGAACACATAGTATTTCATAGAGACGCAATTTCCGTGTGAATTCGTCAATGAGTGGGAATGAGGGATGCAGTAAAGAAGGATTAGTGGATCGGAAATGAGATTGTCGTATCCCAAAAGAAAATCCTGTCGTTTCCATTGAAACGTTACTCGATTTAGAAGGAAATGTCTTAGAACACATAGTAGTTCATAGAGACGCAATTCCCGTGTGAATTCGTCAATGAGTGGGAGTGAGGGATGCAGTAAAAAAGGATTAGTGGATCGGAAATGAGATTGCCGTATCCCAAAAGAAAATCCTGTCGTTTCCATAGACACGTTACTCGATTTCGAAGGAAATGTCTTAGAACACATAGTATGTCATAGAGGCGCAATTACCGTGTGAATTCGTCAATGAGTGGGAGTGAGTAATGCAGTAAAGAAGCATTAGTTGATCGGAAATGAGATTGTCGCATCTCAAAAGAAAATCCTGTCGTTTCCATAGAAACTTTACTGGATTTAGAAGGAAATGTCTTAGAACACATAGTATTTCATAGAGACGCAATTTCCGTTTGAAATCGTCAATGAGTGGGAGTGAGGGATGCAGTAAAGAAGGATTAGTGGATCGGAAATGAGATTGTCGTATCCCAAAAGAAAATCCTGTCGTTTCCATAGAACGTTACTCGATTTAGAAGGAAATGTCTTAGAACACATAGTATTTCATAGAGACGCAATTTCCGTGTGAATTCGTCAATGAGTGGGAGTGAGGGATGCAGTAAAGAAGGATTAGTGGATCGCAAATGAGATTGTCGTATCCCAAAAGAAAATCTTGTCGTTTCCATAGAAACGTTACTCGATTTAGAAGGAAATGTCTTAGAACTCATAGTATTTCACAGCGACACAATTTACGTGTGAATTCGTCACTGAGTGGGAGTTAGGGATGCACTAAAGAAGGATTAGTGGATCGGAAATGTGATTGTCGTATCCCAAAAGAAAATCCTGTCGTTTCCATAGAAACGTTACTCGATTTAGAAGGAAATGTCTTAGAACACATAGTATTTCATAGCGACGCAATTTCCGTGTGAATTCGTCCATGAGTGGGAGTGAGGGATGCAGTAAAGAAGGATTAGTGGATCGGAAATGTGATTGTGGTATCCCAAAAGAAAATCCTTTCGTTTCCATAGAAACGTTACTCGATTTAGAAGGAAATGTCTTAGAACTCATAGTATTTCATAGCGACGCAATTTCCGTGTGAATTCGTCAATGTGTGGGAGTGAGGGATGCAGTAAAGAAGGATTGGTGGATCGGAAATGAGATTGTCTTATCCCAAAAGAAAATCCTGTCGTTTCCATAGAAACGATACTCGATTTGGAAGGAAATGTCGTAGAACACATGGTATTTCATAGCGACGCAATTTCAGTGTGAATTCGTCAATGAGTGGGAGTGAAGGATGCAGTAAAGAAGGATTAGTGGATCGGAAATGAGATTGTCGTATCCCAAAAGAAAATCCTGTCGTTTCCATAGAAACGTTACTCGATTTAGAAGGAAATGTCTTAGAACACATAGTATTTCATAGCGACGCAATTTCCGTGTGAATTCGTCAATGAGTGGGAGTGAGGGATGCTGTAAAGAAGGATTAGTGGATCGGAAATGAGATTGTCGTATTTTAATAGAAAATCCTGTCGTTTCCATAGAAACGTTACTCGTTTTGGAAGGAAATGTCTTAGAACACATAGTATTTCATAGCGACGCAATTTCCGTGTGAATTCGTCAATGAGTGGGAGTGAGGGATGCAGTAAAGAAGGATTAGTGGATCGGAAATGTGATTGTCGTATCACAAATGAAAATCCTTTCGTTTCCATAGAAACGTTACTCGATTTAGAAGGAAATGTCTTAGAACACATAGTATTTCATGGCGACGCAATTTCCGTGTGAATTCGTCAATGAGTGAGAGTGAGGGATGCAGTAAAGAAGGATTAGCGGATCGGGATTGAGATTGTCGTATCCCAAAAGAAAATCCTGTCGTTTCCATAGAAACGTTACTCGATTTAGAAGGAAATGGCGTAGAACACATAGTATTTCATAGCAACGCAATTTCCGTGTGAATTCGTCAATGAGTGGGAGTGAGGGATGCAGTAAAGAAGGATTAGTGAATCGGAAATGAGATTGTCGTATCCCAAATGAAAATCCTGTCGTTTCCATAGAAACGTTACTCGATTTAGAAGGAAATGTCTTAGAACACATAGTATTTCATAGCGACGGAATTTCCGTGTGAATTCGTCAATGAGTGGGAGTGAGGGATGCAGTAAAGAAGGATTAGTGGATCGGAAATGAGATTGTCGTATCCCAAAAGAAAATCCTGTCGTTTCCATAGAAACGTTACTCGATTTAGAAGAAAATGTCTTAGACACATAGTATTTCATAGCGACGCAATTTCCGTGTGAATTCGTCAATGAGTGGGAGTGAGGGATGCAGTAAAGAAGGATTAGTGGATCGGAAATGAGATTGTCGTATCCCAAAAGAGAATCCTGTCGTTTCCATAGAAACGTTACTCGATTTAGAAGGAAATGTCTTAGAACACATAGTATTTCATAGAGACGCAATTTCCGTGTGAAATCGTCAATGAGTGGGAGTGAGGGGTGCAGTAAAGAAGGATTAGTGGATCGCAAATGAGATTGTCGTATCCCAAAGGAAAATCCTGTCGTTTCCATAGAAACGTTACTCGATTTAGAAGGAAATGTCTTAGAACACATAGTATTTCATGGCGACGCAATTTCCGTGTGAATTCGTCAATGTGTGGGAGTGAGGGATGCAGTAAAGAAGGATTAGTGGATCGGAAATGAGATTGTCGTATCCCAAAAGAAAATCCTGTCGTTTCCATAGAAACGTTACTCGATTTAGAAGGAAATGTTTTAGAACACATAGTATTTCATAGAGACGCAATTTCCGTGTGAATTCGTCAATGAGTAGGAGTGAGGGATACAGTAAAGAAGGATTAGTGGATCGCAAATGAGTTTGTCGTATCCCAAAGGATAATACTTACGTTTCCATAGAAACGTTACTCGATGTAGAAGGAAATGTCTTAGAACACATAGTATTTCATAGAGACGCAATTTCCGTGTGAATTCGTCAATGAGTGGGAGTGAGGGATGAGTAAAGAAGGATTAGTGGATCGGAAATGAGATTGTCGTATCCCAAAAGAAAATCCTGTGGTTTGCATAGAAACGTTACTCGATTTAGAAAGAAATGTCTTAGAACACATAGTATTTCATGGCGACGCAATTTCCGTGTGAATTCGTCAATGAGTGAGAGTGAGGGATGCAGTAAAGAAGGATTGGTGGATCGGGAATGAGATAATCGTATCCCAAAAGAAAATCCTGTCGTTTCCATAGAAACGTTACTCTATTTAGAAGGAAATGTCGCAGAACACATGGTATTTCATAGCGACGCAATTTCAGTGTGAATTCGTCAATGAGTGGGAGTGAGGGATGCAGTAAAGAAGGATTAGTGGATTGGAAATGAGATTGTCGTATCCCAAAAGATAATCCTGTCGTTTCCGTAGAAATGTTACTCGTTTTAGAAGGAAATGTCTTAGAACACATAGTATTTCATAGCGACGCAATTTCCGTGTGAATTCGTCAATGAGTGGGAGTGAGGCATGAAGTAAAGAAGGATTAGTGGATCGGAAATGAGATTATCATATCCCAAAAGAAAATCCTGTCGTTTCCATAGAAACGTTACTCGATTTAGAAGGAAATGTCTTAGAACACATAGTATTTCATAGCGACGCAATTTCCGTGTGAATTCGTCCATGAGTGGGCGTGAGGGATGCAGTAAAGTAGGATTAGCGGATCGTAAATGAGATTGTCGTATACCAAAAGAAAATCCTGTCGTTTCCATTGAAACGTTACTCGATTTAGAAGAAAATGTCTTAGAACACATAGTATTTCATAGCGACGCAATTTCCGTGTGAATTCGTCAATGAGTGGGAGTGAGGGATGCAGTAAAGAAGTATTAGTGGATCTGAAATGAGATTGTCGTATCCCAAAAGAAAATCCTGTCGTTTCCATAGAAACGTTACTCGATTTAGAAGGAAATGTCTTAGAACACATAGTATTTCATAGAGACGCAATTTCCGTGTTAATTCGTCAATGAGTGGGAATGAGGGATGCAGTAAAGAAGGATTAGTGGATCGGAAATGAGATTGTCGTATCCCAAAAGAAAATCCTGTCGTTTCCATAGAAACGTTACTCGATTTAGAAGGAAATGTCTTAGAACACATAGTAGTTCATAGCGACGCAATTCCCGTGTGAATTCGTCAATGAGTGGGAGTGAGGGATGCAGTAAAGAAGGATTAGTGGATCGGAAATGAGATTGCCGTATCCCAAAAGAAAATCCTGTCGTTTCCATAGACACGTTACTCGATTTCGAAAGAAATGTCTTAGAACACATAGTATTTCATAGAGGCGCAAAAACCGTGTGAATTCGTCAATGAGTGGGAGTGAGTAATGCAGTAAAGAAGCATTAGTTGATCGGAAATGAGATTGTCGCATCCCAAAGAAAATCCTGTCGTTTCCATAGAAACTTTACTGGATTTAGAAGGAAATGTCTTAGAACACATAGTATTTCATAGAGACGCAATTTCCGTGTGAAATCGTCAATGAGTGGGAGTGGGGGATGCAGTAAAGAAGGATTAGTGGATCGGAAATGAGATTGTCGTATCCCAAAAGAAAATCCTGTCGTTTCCATAGAAACGTTACTCGATTTAGAAGGAAATGTCTTAGTACACATAGTATTTCATAGAGACGCAATTTCCGTGTGAATTCGTCAATGAGTGGGAGTGAGGGATGCAGTAAAGAAGGATTAGTGGATCGCAAATGAGATTGTCGTATCCCAAAAGATAATCCTGTCGTTTCCATAGAAACGTTACTCGATTTAGAAGGAAATGTCTTAGAACACATAGTATTTCATAGAGACGCAATATCCGTGTGAATTCGTCAATGATTGGGAGTTAGGGATGTACTAAAGAAGGATTGGTGGATCGGAAATGTGGTTGTCGTATCCCAAAAGAAAATCCTGTCGTTTCCATAGAAACGTTACTCGATTTAGAAGGAAATGTCTTAGAACACATAGTATTTCATAGCGACGCAATTTCCGTGTGAATTCGTCAATGAGTGGGAGTGAGAGATGCAGTAAAGAAGGATTAGTGGATCGGAAATGTGATTGTGGTATCCGAAAAGAAAATCCTTTCGTTTCCATAGAAACGTTACTCGATTTAAAAGGAAATGTCTTAGAACTCATAGTATTTCATAGCGACGCAATTTCCGTGTGAATTCGTCAATGTGTGGGAGTGAGGGATGCAGTAAAGAAGGATTGGTGGATCGGAAATGAGATGGACTTATCCCAAAAGAAAATCGTGTCGTTTCCATAGAAACGATACTCGATTTGGAAGGAAATGTCGTAGAACACATGGTATTTCATAGCGACGCAATTTCAGTGTGAATTCGTCAATGAGTGGGAGTGAAGGATGCAGTAAAGAAGGATTAGTGGATCGGAAATGAGATTGTCGTATCCCAAAAGAAAATCCTGTCGTTTCCATAGAAACGTTACTCGATTTAGAAGGAAATGTCTTAGAACACATAGTATTTCATAGCGACGCAATTTCCGTGTGAATTCGTCAATGAGTGGGAGTGAGGGATGCAGTAAAGAAGGATTAGTGGATCGGAAATGAGATTGTCGTATTTTAATAGAAAATCCTGTCGTTTCCATAGAAACGTTACTCGATTTAGAAGGAAATGTCTTAGAACACATAGTATTTCATAGCGACGCAATTTCCGTGTGAATTCGTCCATGAGTGGGAGTGAGGGATGCAGTAAAGTAGGATTAGCGGATCGTAAATGAGATTGTCGTATACCAAAAGAAAATCCTGTCGTATCCATAGAAACGTTACTCGATTTAGAAGGAAATGTCTTAGAACACATAGTATTTCATAGCGACGCAATTTCCGTGTGAATTCGTCCATGAGTGGGAGTGAGGGATGCAGTAAAGTAGGATTAGCTGATCGTAAATGAGATTGTCGTATACCAAAAGAAAATCCTGTCGTTTCCATTGAAACGTTACTCGATTTTGAAGAAAATGTCTTAGAACACATAGTATTTCATAGCGACGCAATTTCCGTGTGAAATCGTCAATGAGTGGGAGTGAGGGATGCAGTAAAGAAGGATTAGTGGATCGGAAATGAGATTGTCGTATCCCAAAAGAAAATCCTGTCGTTTCCATAGAAACGTTACTCGATTTAGAAGGAAATGTCTTAGAACACATAGTATTTCATGGCGACGCAATTTCCGTGTGAATTCGTCAATGTGTGGGATTGAGGGATGCAGTAAAGAAGGATTAGTGGATCGGAAATGAGATTGTCGTATCCCAAAAGAAAATCCTGTCGTTTCCATAGAAACGTTACTCGATTTAGAAGGAAATGTTTTAGAACACATAGTATTTCATAGAGACGCAATTTCCGTGTGATTTCGTCAATGAGTAGGAGTGAGGGATACAGTAAAGAAGGATTAGTGGATCGCAAATGAGTTTGTCGTATCCCAAAAGATAATCCTTACGTTTCCATAGAAACGTTACTCGATGTAGAAGGAAATGTCTTAGAACACATAGTATTTCATAGAGACGCAATTTCCGTGTGAATTCGTCAATGAGTGGGAGTGAGGGATGAGTAAAGAAGGATTAGTGGATCGGAAATGAGATTGTCGTATCCCAAAAGAAAATCCTGTGGTTTGCATAGAAACGTTACTCGATTTAGAAAGAAATGTCTTAGAACACATAGTATTTCATGGCGACGCAATTTCCGTGTGAATTCGTCAATGAGTGAGTGTGAGGGATGCAGTAAAGAAGGATTGGTGGATCGGGAATGAGATAATCGTATCCCAAAAGAAAATCCTGTCGTTTCCATAGAAACGTTACTCGATTTAGAAGGAAATGTCTTAGAACACATAGTAGTTCATAGCGACGCAATTCCCGTGTGAATTCGTCAATGAGTGGGAGTGAGGGATGCAGTAAAGAAGGATTAGTGGATCGGAAATGAGATTGCCGTATCCCAAAAGAAAATCCTGTCGTTTCCATAGACACGTTACTCGATTCCGAAGGAAATGTCTTAGAACACATAGTATTTCATAGAGGCGCAAAAACCGTGTGAATTCGTCAATGAGTGGGAGTGAGTAATGCAGTAAAGAAGCATTAGTTGATCGGAAATGAGATTGTCGCATCCCAAAGAAAATCCTGTCGTTTCCATAGAAACTTTACTGGATTTAGAAGGAAATGTCTTAGAACACATAGTATTTCATAGAGACGCAATTTCCGTGTGAAATCGTCAATGAGTGGGAGTGAGGGATGCAGTAAAGAAGGATTAGTGGATCGGAAATGAGATTGTCGTATCCCAAAAGAAAATCCTGTCGTTTCCATAGAAACGTTACTCGATTTAGAAGGAAATGTCTTAGAACACATAGTATTTCATAGAGACGCAATATCCGTGTGAATTCGTCAATGAGTGGAAGTGTGAGATGCAGTAAAGGAGGATTAGTGGATCGGAAATGAGATTGTCGTATCCCAAAAGAAAATCTTGTCGTTTCCATAGAAACGTTACTCGATTTAGAAGGAAATGTCTTAGAACACATAGTATTTCATAGCGACGCAATTTACGTGTGAATTCGTCAATGAGTGGGAGTTAGTGATGTACTAAAGAAGGATTAGTGGATCGGAAATGTGATTGTCGTATCCCAAAAGAAAATCCTGTCGTTTCCATAGAAACGTTACTCGATTTAGAAGGAAATGTCTTAGAACACATAGTATTTCATAGCGACGAAATTTCCGTGTGAATTCGTCAATGAGTGGGAGTGAGGGATGCTGTAAAGAAGGATTAGTGGATCGCAAATGAGATTGTCGTATTTTAATAGAAAATCCTGTCGTTTCCATAGAAACGTTACTCGATTTAGAAGGAAATGACTTAGAACACATAGTATTTCATAGCGACGCAATTTCCGTGTGAATTCGTCAATGAGTGGGAGTGAGGGATGCAGTAAAGAAGGATTAGTGGATCGGAAATGTGATTGTCGTATCACAAATGAAAATCCTTTCGTTTCCATAGAAACGTTACTCGATTTAGAGGGAAATGTCTTAGAACACATAGTATTTCATAGCGACGCAATTTCCGTGTGAATTCGTCAATGAGTGGGAGTGAGGGATGCAGTAAAGAAGGATTAGTGGATCGGAAATGAGTTTATCATATCCCAAAAGAAAATCCTGTCGTATCCATAGAAACGTTACTCGATTTAGAAGGAAATGTCTTAGAACACATAGTATTTCATAGCGACGCAATTTCCGTGGGAATTCGTCCATGAGTGGGTGTGAGGGATGCAGTAAAGTAGGATTAGCGGATCGTAAATGAGATTGTCGTATACCAAAAGAAAATCCTGTCGTTTCCATTGAAACGTTACTCGATTTAGAAGAAAATGTCTTAGAACACATAGTATTTCATAGCGACGCAATTTCCGTGTGAATTCGTCAATGAGTGGGAGTGAGGGATGCAGTAAAGAAGGATTAGTGGATCGGAAATGAGATTGTCGTATCCCAAAAGAAAATCCTGTCGTTTCCATAGAAATGTTACTCGATTTAGAAGGAAATGTCTTAGAACACATAGTATTTCATAGCGACGCAATTTCCGTGTGAATTCGTCAATGAGTGGGAGTGAGGGATGCAGTAAAGAAGGATTAGTGGATCGGAAATGAGATTGTCGTATTTTAATAGAAAATCCTGTCGTTTCCATAGAAACGTTACTCGATTTAGAAGGAAATGTCTTAGAACACATAGTATTTCATAGCGACGCAATTTCCGTGTGAATTCGTCCATGAGTGGGAGTGAGGGATGCAGTAAAGTAGGATTAGCGGATCGTAAATGAGATTGTCGTATACCAAAAGAAAATCCTGTCGTATCCATAGAAACGTTACTCGATTTAGAAGGAAATGTCTTAGAACACATAGTATTTCATAGCGACGCAATTTCCGTGTGAATTCGTGCATGAGTGGGAGTGAGGGATGCAGTAAAGTAGGATTAGCGGATCGTAAATGAGATTGTCGTATACCAAAAGAAAATCCTGTCGTTTCCATTGAAACGTTACTCGATTTAGAAGAAAATGTCTTAGAACACATAGTATTTCATAGCGACGCAATTTCCGTGTGAAATCGTCAATGAGTGGGAGTGAGGGATGCAGTAAAGAAGGATTAGTGGATCGGAAATGTGATTGTCGTATCACAAATGAAAATCCTTTCGTTTCCATAGAAACGTTACTCTATTTAGAAGGAAATGTCTTAGAACACATAGTATTTCATAGCGACGCAATTTCCGTGTGAATTCGTCAATGAGTGGGAGTGAGGGATGCAGTAAAGAAGGATTAGTGGATCGGAAATGAGATTATCATATCCCAAAAGAAAATCCTGTCATATCCATAGAAACGTTACTCGATTTAGAAGGAAATGTCTTAGAACACATAGTATTTCATAGCGACGCAATTTCCGTGTGAATTCGTCAATGAGTGGGAGTGAGTAATGCAGTAAAGAAGGATTAGTTGATCGGAAATGAGATTGTCGCATCCCAAAAGAAAATCCTGTCGTTTCCATAGAAACGTTACTCGATTTAGAAGGAAATGTCTTAGAACACATAGTATTTCATAGAGACGCAATATCCGTGTGAATTCGTCAATGAGTGGGAGTGAGGGATGCACTAAAGAAGGATTAGTGGATCGGAAATATGATTGTCGTATCCCAAAAGAAAATCCTATCGTTTCCATAGAAACGTTACTCGATTTAGAAGGAAATGTCTTAGAACACATAGTATTTCATAGCGACGCAATTTCCGTGTGAATTCGTCAATGAGTGGGAGTGAGGGATGCAGTAAAGAAAGGATTAGTGGAACGGAAAAGAGATTGTCGTATCCCAATAGAAAATCCTGTCGTTTCCATAGAAACGTTACTCGATTTAGAAGGAAATGACTTAGAACACATAGTATTTCATAGCGACGCAATTTCCGTATGAATTCGTCAATGAGTGGGAGTGAGGGATGCAGTAAAGAAGGATTAGTGGATCGGAAATGTGATTGTCGTATCCCAAAAGAAAATCCTGCCGTTTCCATAGAAACGTTACTCGATTTAGAAGGAAATGTCTTAGAACACATAGTATTTCATAGCGACGCAATTTCCGTGTCAACTCGTCAATGAGTGGGAGTGAGTGATGCAGTAAAGAAGGATTAGTGGATCGGAAATGAGATTGTCGTATCTCAAAAGAAAATCCTGTCGTTTCCATAGAAACGTTACTCGATTTAGAAAAAAATGTCTTAGACACATAGTATTTCATAGCGACGCAGTTTCCGTGTGAATTCGTCAATGAGTGGGAGTGAGGGATGCAGTAAAGAAGGATTAGTGGATCGGAAATGTGATTGTCGTATCCCAAAAGAAAATCCTTTCGTTTCCATAGAAACGTTACTCGATTTAGAAGGAAATGTCTTAGAACTCATAGTATTTCATAGCGACGCAATTTCCGTGTGAATTCGTCAATGTGTGGGAGTGAGGGATGCAGTAAAGAAGGATTGGAGGATCGGAAATGAGATTGTCTTATCCCAAAAGAAAATCCTGTCGTTTCCATAGAAACGTTACTCGATTTAGAAGGAAATGTCTTAGAACACATAGTATTTCATAGAGACGCAATTTCCGTGTGAAATCGTCAATGAGTGGGAGTGAGGGGTGCAGTAAAGAAGGATTAGTGGATCGCAAATGAGATTGTCGTATCCCAAAGGAAAATCCTGTCGTTTCCATAGAAACGTTACTCGATTTAGAAGGAAATGTCTTAGAACACATAGTATTTCATGGCGACGCAATTTCCGTGTGAATTCGTCAATGTGTGGGAGTGAGGGATGCAGTAAAGAAGGATTAGTGGATCGGAAATGAGATTGTCGTATCCCAAAAGAAAATCCTGTCGTTTCCATAGAAACGTTACTCGATTTAGAAGGAAATGTTTTAGAACACATAGTATTTCATAGAGACGCAATTTCCGTGTGAATTCGTCAATGAGTAGGAGTGAGGGATACAGTAAAGAAGGATTAGTGGATCGCAAATGAGTTTGTCGTATCCCAAAGGATAATACTTACGTTTCCATAGAAACGTTACTCGATGTAGAAGGAAATGTCTTAGAACACATAGTATTTCATAGAGACGCAATTTCCGTGTGAATTCGTCAATGAGTGGGAGTGAGGGATGAGTAAAGAAGGATTAGTGGATCGGAAATGAGATTGTCGTATCCCAAAAGAAAATCCTGTGGTTTGCATAGAAACGTTACTCGATTTAGAAAGAAATGTCTTAGAACACATAGTATTTCATGGCGACGCAATTTCCGTGTGAATTCGTCAATGAGTGAGAGTGAGGGATGCAGTAAAGAAGGATTGGTGGATCGGGAATGAGATAATCGTATCCCAAAAGAAAATCCTGTCGTTTCCATAGAAACGTTACTCTATTTAGAAGGAAATGTCGCAGAACACATGGTATTTCATAGCGACGCAATTTCAGTGTGAATTCGTCAATGAGTGGGAGTGAGGGATGCAGTAAAGAAGGATTAGTGGATTGGAAATGAGATTGTCGTATCCCAAAAGATAATCCTGTCGTTTCCGTAGAAATGTTACTCGTTTTAGAAGGAAATGTCTTAGAACACATAGTATTTCATAGCGACGCAATTTCCGTGTGAATTCGTCAATGAGTGGGAGTGAGGCATGAAGTAAAGAAGGATTAGTGGATCGGAAATGAGATTATCATATCCCAAAAGAAAATCCTGTCGTTTCCATAGAAACGTTACTCGATTTAGAAGGAAATGTCTTAGAACACATAGTATTTCATAGCGACGCAATTTCCGTGTGAATTCGTCCATGAGTGGGCGTGAGGGATGCAGTAAAGTAGGATTAGCGGATCGTAAATGAGATTGTCGTATACCAAAAGAAAATCCTGTCGTTTCCATTGAAACGTTACTCGATTTAGAAGAAAATGTCTTAGAACACATAGTATTTCATAGCGACGCAATTTCCGTGTGAATTCGTCAATGAGTGGGAGTGAGGGATGCAGTAAAGAAGTATTAGTGGATCTGAAATGAGATTGTCGTATCCCAAAAGAAAATCCTGTCGTTTCCATAGAAACGTTACTCGATTTAGAAGGAAATGTCTTAGAACACATAGTATTTCATAGAGACGCAATTTCCGTGTTAATTCGTCAATGAGTGGGAATGAGGGATGCAGTAAAGAAGGATTAGTGGATCGGAAATGAGATTGTCGTATCCCAAAAGAAAATCCTGTCGTTTCCATAGAAACGTTACTCGATTTAGAAGGAAATGTCTTAGAACACATAGTAGTTCATAGCGACGCAATTCCCGTGTGAATTCGTCAATGAGTGGGAGTGAGGGATGCAGTAAAGAAGGATTAGTGGATCGGAAATGAGATTGCCGTATCCCAAAAGAAAATCCTGTCGTTTCCATAGACACGTTACTCGATTTCGAAAGAAATGTCTTAGAACACATAGTATTTCATAGAGGCGCAAAAACCGTGTGAATTCGTCAATGAGTGGGAGTGAGTAATGCAGTAAAGAAGCATTAGTTGATCGGAAATGAGATTGTCGCATCCCAAAGAAAATCCTGTCGTTTCCATAGAAACTTTACTGGATTTAGAAGGAAATGTCTTAGAACACATAGTATTTCATAGAGACGCAATTTCCGTGTGAAATCGTCAATGAGTGGGAGTGGGGGATGCAGTAAAGAAGGATTAGTGGATCGGAAATGAGATTGTCGTATCCCAAAAGAAAATCCTGTCGTTTCCATAGAAACGTTACTCGATTTAGAAGGAAATGTCTTAGTACACATAGTATTTCATAGAGACGCAATTTCCGTGTGAATTCGTCAATGAGTGGGAGTGAGGGATGCAGTAAAGAAGGATTAGTGGATCGCAAATGAGATTGTCGTATCCCAAAAGATAATCCTGTCGTTTCCATAGAAACGTTACTCGATTTAGAAGGAAATGTCTTAGAACACATAGTATTTCATAGAGACGCAATATCCGTGTGAATTCGTCAATGATTGGGAGTTAGGGATGTACTAAAGAAGGATTGGTGGATCGGAAATGTGGTTGTCGTATCCCAAAAGAAAATCCTGTCGTTTCCATAGAAACGTTACTCGATTTAGAAGGAAATGTCTTAGAACACATAGTATTTCATAGCGACGCAATTTCCGTGTGAATTCGTCAATGAGTGGGAGTGAGAGATGCAGTAAAGAAGGATTAGTGGATCGGAAATGTGATTGTGGTATCCGAAAAGAAAATCCTTTCGTTTCCATAGAAACGTTACTCGATTTAAAAGGAAATGTCTTAGAACTCATAGTATTTCATAGCGACGCAATTTCCGTGTGAATTCGTCAATGTGTGGGAGTGAGGGATGCAGTAAAGAAGGATTGGTGGATCGGAAATGAGATGGACTTATCCCAAAAGAAAATCGTGTCGTTTCCATAGAAACGATACTCGATTTGGAAGGAAATGTCGTAGAACACATGGTATTTCATAGCGACGCAATTTCAGTGTGAATTCGTCAATGAGTGGGAGTGAAGGATGCAGTAAAGAAGGATTAGTGGATCGGAAATGAGATTGTCGTATCCCAAAAGAAAATCCTGTCGTTTCCATAGAAACGTTACTCGATTTAGAAGGAAATGTCTTAGAACACATAGTATTTCATAGCGACGCAATTTCCGTGTGAATTCGTCAATGAGTGGGAGTGAGGGATGCAGTAAAGAAGGATTAGTGGATCGGAAATGAGATTGTCGTATTTTAATAGAAAATCCTGTCGTTTCCATAGAAACGTTACTCGATTTAGAAGGAAATGTCTTAGAACACATAGTATTTCATAGCGACGCAATTTCCGTGTGAATTCGTCCATGAGTGGGAGTGAGGGATGCAGTAAAGTAGGATTAGCGGATCGTAAATGAGATTGTCGTATACCAAAAGAAAATCCTGTCGTATCCATAGAAACGTTACTCGATTTAGAAGGAAATGTCTTAGAACACATAGTATTTCATAGCGACGCAATTTCCGTGTGAATTCGTCCATGAGTGGGAGTGAGGGATGCAGTAAAGTAGGATTAGCTGATCGTAAATGAGATTGTCGTATACCAAAAGAAAATCCTGTCGTTTCCATTGAAACGTTACTCGATTTTGAAGAAAATGTCTTAGAACACATAGTATTTCATAGCGACGCAATTTCCGTGTGAAATCGTCAATGAGTGGGAGTGAGGGATGCAGTAAAGAAGGATTAGTGGATCGGAAATGAGATTGTCGTATCCCAAAAGAAAATCCTGTCGTTTCCATAGAAACGTTACTCGATTTAGAAGGAAATGTCTTAGAACACATAGTATTTCATAGAGACGCAATTTCCGTGTGAAATCGTCAATGAGTGGGAGTGAGGGCTGCAGTAAAGAAGGATTAGTGGATCGCAAATGAGATTGTCGTATCCCAAAGGAAAATCCTGTCGTTTCCATAGAAACGTTACTCGATTTAGAAGGAAATGTCTTAGAACACATAGTATTTCATGGCGACGCAATTTCCGTGTGAATTCGTCAATGTGTGGGATTGAGGGATGCAGTAAAGAAGGATTAGTGGATCGGAAATGAGATTGTCGTATCCCAAAAGAAAATCCTGTCGTTTCCATAGAAACGTTACTCGATTTAGAAGGAAATGTTTTAGAACACATAGTATTTCATAGAGACGCAATTTCCGTGTGATTTCGTCAATGAGTAGGAGTGAGGGATACAGTAAAGAAGGATTAGTGGATCGCAAATGAGTTTGTCGTATCCCAAAAGATAATCCTTACGTTTCCATAGAAACGTTACTCGATGTAGAAGGAAATGTCTTAGAACACATAGTATTTCATAGAGACGCAATTTCCGTGTGAATTCGTCAATGAGTGGGAGTGAGGGATGAGTAAAGAAGGATTAGTGGATCGGAAATGAGATTGTCGTATCCCAAAAGAAAATCCTGTGGTTTGCATAGAAACGTTACTCGATTTAGAAAGAAATGTCTTAGAACACATAGTATTTCATGGCGACGCAATTTCCGTGTGAATTCGTCAATGAGTGAGTGTGAGGGATGCAGTAAAGAAGGATTGGTGGATCGGGAATGAGATAATCGTATCCCAAAAGAAAATCCTGTCGTTTCCATAGAAACGTTACTCGATTTAGAAGGAAATGTCTTAGAACACATAGTAGTTCATAGCGACGCAATTCCCGTGTGAATTCGTCAATGAGTGGGAGTGAGGGATGCAGTAAAGAAGGATTAGTGGATCGGAAATGAGATTGCCGTATCCCAAAAGAAAATCCTGTCGTTTCCATAGACACGTTACTCGATTCCGAAGGAAATGTCTTAGAACACATAGTATTTCATAGAGGCGCAAAAACCGTGTGAATTCGTCAATGAGTGGGAGTGAGTAATGCAGTAAAGAAGCATTAGTTGATCGGAAATGAGATTGTCGCATCCCAAAGAAAATCCTGTCGTTTCCATAGAAACTTTACTGGATTTAGAAGGAAATGTCTTAGAACACATAGTATTTCATAGAGACGCAATTTCCGTGTGAAATCGTCAATGAGTGGGAGTGAGGGATGCAGTAAAGAAGGATTAGTGGATCGGAAATGAGATTGTCGTATCCCAAAAGAAAATCCTGTCGTTTCCATAGAAACGTTACTCGATTTAGAAGGAAATGTCTTAGAACACATAGTATTTCATAGAGACGCAATATCCGTGTGAATTCGTCAATGAGTGGAAGTGTGAGATGCAGTAAAGGAGGATTAGTGGATCGGAAATGAGATTGTCGTATCCCAAAAGAAAATCTTGTCGTTTCCATAGAAACGTTACTCGATTTAGAAGGAAATGTCTTAGAACACATAGTATTTCATAGCGACGCAATTTACGTGTGAATTCGTCAATGAGTGGGAGTTAGTGATGTACTAAAGAAGGATTAGTGGATCGGAAATGTGATTGTCGTATCCCAAAAGAAAATCCTGTCGTTTCCATAGAAACGTTACTCGATTTAGAAGGAAATGTCTTAGAACACATAGTATTTCATAGCGACGAAATTTCCGTGTGAATTCGTCAATGAGTGGGAGTGAGGGATGCTGTAAAGAAGGATTAGTGGATCGCAAATGAGATTGTCGTATTTTAATAGAAAATCCTGTCGTTTCCATAGAAACGTTACTCGATTTAGAAGGAAATGACTTAGAACACATAGTATTTCATAGCGACGCAATTTCCGTGTGAATTCGTCAATGAGTGGGAGTGAGGGATGCAGTAAAGAAGGATTAGTGGATCGGAAATGTGATTGTCGTATCACAAATGAAAATCCTTTCGTTTCCATAGAAACGTTACTCGATTTAGAGGGAAATGTCTTAGAACACATAGTATTTCATAGCGACGCAATTTCCGTGTGAATTCGTCAATGAGTGGGAGTGAGGGATGCAGTAAAGAAGGATTAGTGGATCGGAAATGAGTTTATCATATCCCAAAAGAAAATCCTGTCGTATCCATAGAAACGTTACTCGATTTAGAAGGAAATGTCTTAGAACACATAGTATTTCATAGCGACGCAATTTCCGTGGGAATTCGTCCATGAGTGGGTGTGAGGGATGCAGTAAAGTAGGATTAGCGGATCGTAAATGAGATTGTCGTATACCAAAAGAAAATCCTGTCGTTTCCATTGAAACGTTACTCGATTTAGAAGAAAATGTCTTAGAACACATAGTATTTCATAGCGACGCAATTTCCGTGTGAATTCGTCAATGAGTGGGAGTGAGGGATGCAGTAAAGAAGGATTAGTGGATCGGAAATGAGATTGTCGTATCCCAAAAGAAAATCCTGTCGTTTCCATAGAAATGTTACTCGATTTAGAAGGAAATGTCTTAGAACACATAGTATTTCATAGCGACGCAATTTCCGTGTGAATTCGTCAATGAGTGGGAGTGAGGGATGCAGTAAAGAAGGATTAGTGGATCGGAAATGAGATTGTCGTATTTTAATAGAAAATCCTGTCGTTTCCATAGAAACGTTACTCGATTTAGAAGGAAATGTCTTAGAACACATAGTATTTCATAGCGACGCAATTTCCGTGTGAATTCGTCCATGAGTGGGAGTGAGGGATGCAGTAAAGTAGGATTAGCGGATCGTAAATGAGATTGTCGTATACCAAAAGAAAATCCTGTCGTATCCATAGAAACGTTACTCGATTTAGAAGGAAATGTCTTAGAACACATAGTATTTCATAGCGACGCAATTTCCGTGTGAATTCGTGCATGAGTGGGAGTGAGGGATGCAGTAAAGTAGGATTAGCGGATCGTAAATGAGATTGTCGTATACCAAAAGAAAATCCTGTCGTTTCCATTGAAACGTTACTCGATTTAGAAGAAAATGTCTTAGAACACATAGTATTTCATAGCGACGCAATTTCCGTGTGAAATCGTCAATGAGTGGGAGTGAGGGATGCAGTAAAGAAGGATTAGTGGATCGGAAATGTGATTGTCGTATCACAAATGAAAATCCTTTCGTTTCCATAGAAACGTTACTCTATTTAGAAGGAAATGTCTTAGAACACATAGTATTTCATAGCGACGCAATTTCCGTGTGAATTCGTCAATGAGTGGGAGTGAGGGATGCAGTAAAGAAGGATTAGTGGATCGGAAATGAGATTATCATATCCCAAAAGAAAATCCTGTCATATCCATAGAAACGTTACTCGATTTAGAAGGAAATGTCTTAGAACACATAGTATTTCATAGCGACGCAATTTCCGTGTGAATTCGTCAATGAGTGGGAGTGAGTAATGCAGTAAAGAAGGATTAGTTGATCGGAAATGAGATTGTCGCATCCCAAAAGAAAATCCTGTCGTTTCCATAGAAACGTTACTCGATTTAGAAGGAAATGTCTTAGAACACATAGTATTTCATAGAGACGCAATATCCGTGTGAATTCGTCAATGAGTGGGAGTGAGGGATGCACTAAAGAAGGATTAGTGGATCGGAAATATGATTGTCGTATCCCAAAAGAAAATCCTATCGTTTCCATAGAAACGTTACTCGATTTAGAAGGAAATGTCTTAGAACACATAGTATTTCATAGCGACGCAATTTCCGTGTGAATTCGTCAATGAGTGGGAGTGAGGGATGCAGTAAAGAAAGGATTAGTGGAACGGAAAAGAGATTGTCGTATCCCAATAGAAAATCCTGTCGTTTCCATAGAAACGTTACTCGATTTAGAAGGAAATGACTTAGAACACATAGTATTTCATAGCGACGCAATTTCCGTATGAATTCGTCAATGAGTGGGAGTGAGGGATGCAGTAAAGAAGGATTAGTGGATCGGAAATGTGATTGTCGTATCCCAAAAGAAAATCCTGCCGTTTCCATAGAAACGTTACTCGATTTAGAAGGAAATGTCTTAGAACACATAGTATTTCATAGCGACGCAATTTCCGTGTCAACTCGTCAATGAGTGGGAGTGAGTGATGCAGTAAAGAAGGATTAGTGGATCGGAAATGAGATTGTCGTATCTCAAAAGAAAATCCTGTCGTTTCCATAGAAACGTTACTCGATTTAGAAAAAAATGTCTTAGACACATAGTATTTCATAGCGACGCAGTTTCCGTGTGAATTCGTCAATGAGTGGGAGTGAGGGATGCAGTAAAGAAGGATTAGTGGATCGGAAATGTGATTGTCGTATCCCAAAAGAAAATCCTTTCGTTTCCATAGAAACGTTACTCGATTTAGAAGGAAATGTCTTAGAACTCATAGTATTTCATAGCGACGCAATTTCCGTGTGAATTCGTCAATGTGTGGGAGTGAGGGATGCAGTAAAGAAGGATTGGAGGATCGGAAATGAGATTGTCTTATCCCAAAAGAAAATCCTGTCGTTTCCATAGAAACGTTACTCGATTTAGAAGGAAATGTCTTAGAACACATAGTATTTCATAGAGACGCAATTTCCGTGTGAAATCGTCAATGAGTGGGAGTGAGGGGTGCAGTAAAGAAGGATTAGTGGATCGCAAATGAGATTGTCGTATCCCAAAGGAAAATCCTGTCGTTTCCATAGAAACGTTACTCGATTTAGAAGGAAATGTCTTAGAACACATAGTATTTCATGGCGACGCAATTTCCGTGTGAATTCGTCAATGTGTGGGAGTGAGGGATGCAGTAAAGAAGGATTAGTGGATCGGAAATGAGATTGTCGTATCCCAAAAGAAAATCCTGTCGTTTCCATAGAAACGTTACTCGATTTAGAAGGAAATGTTTTAGAACACATAGTATTTCATAGAGACGCAATTTCCGTGTGAATTCGTCAATGAGTAGGAGTGAGGGATACAGTAAAGAAGGATTAGTGGATCGCAAATGAGTTTGTCGTATCCCAAAGGATAATACTTACGTTTCCATAGAAACGTTACTCGATGTAGAAGGAAATGTCTTAGAACACATAGTATTTCATAGAGACGCAATTTCCGTGTGAATTCGTCAATGAGTGGGAGTGAGGGATGAGTAAAGAAGGATTAGTGGATCGGAAATGAGATTGTCGTATCCCAAAAGAAAATCCTGTGGTTTGCATAGAAACGTTACTCGATTTAGAAAGAAATGTCTTAGAACACATAGTATTTCATGGCGACGCAATTTCCGTGTGAATTCGTCAATGAGTGAGAGTGAGGGATGCAGTAAAGAAGGATTGGTGGATCGGGAATGAGATAATCGTATCCCAAAAGAAAATCCTGTCGTTTCCATAGAAACGTTACTCTATTTAGAAGGAAATGTCGCAGAACACATGGTATTTCATAGCGACGCAATTTCAGTGTGAATTCGTCAATGAGTGGGAGTGAGGGATGCAGTAAAGAAGGATTAGTGGATTGGAAATGAGATTGTCGTATCCCAAAAGATAATCCTGTCGTTTCCGTAGAAATGTTACTCGTTTTAGAAGGAAATGTCTTAGAACACATAGTATTTCATAGCGACGCAATTTCCGTGTGAATTCGTCAATGAGTGGGAGTGAGGCATGAAGTAAAGAAGGATTAGTGGATCGGAAATGAGATTATCATATCCCAAAAGAAAATCCTGTCGTTTCCATAGAAACGTTACTCGATTTAGAAGGAAATGTCTTAGAACACATAGTATTTCATAGCGACGCAATTTCCGTGTGAATTCGTCCATGAGTGGGCGTGAGGGATGCAGTAAAGTAGGATTAGCGGATCGTAAATGAGATTGTCGTATACCAAAAGAAAATCCTGTCGTTTCCATTGAAACGTTACTCGATTTAGAAGAAAATGTCTTAGAACACATAGTATTTCATAGCGACGCAATTTCCGTGTGAATTCGTCAATGAGTGGGAGTGAGGGATGCAGTAAAGAAGTATTAGTGGATCTGAATGAGATTGTCGTATCCCAAAAGAAAATCCTGTCGTTTCCATAGAAACGTTACTCGATTTAGAAGGAAATGTCTTAGAACACATAGTATTTCATAGAGACGCAATTTCCGTGTTAATTCGTCAATGAGTGGGAATGAGGGATGCAGTAAAGAAGGATTAGTGGATCGGAAATGAGATTGTCGTATCCCAAAAGAAAATCCTGTC
>NW_025727553.1:0-55203 GCF_021461385.2 Schistocerca piceifrons
CCCACTCATTGACGAATTCACACGGAAATTGCGTCGCTATGAAATACTATGTGTTCTAAGTCATTTCCTTCTAAATCGAGTAACGTTTCTATGGAAACGATAGGATTTTCTTTGGGATACGACAATCTCATTTCCGATCCACTAATCCTTCTTTACTGCATCCCTCACTCCCACTCATTGACGAATTCACACGGAAATTGCGTCGCTATGAAATACTATGTGTTCTAAGACATTTCCTTCTAAATCGAGTAACGCTTCTATGGAAACGATAGGATTTTCGTTTGGGATACGACAATCTCATTTCCGATCCACTAATCCTTCTTTACTGCATCCCTCACTCCCACTCATTGACGAATTCACACGGAAATTGTGTCGCTATGAAATACTATGTGTTCTAAGACATTTCCTTCTAAATCGAGTAACGTTTCTATGGAAACGACAGGATTGTCATTTGGGATACGACAATTACAATTCCGATCCACCAATCCTTCTTTACTGCATCCCTCACTCCCACTCATTGACGAATTCACACGGAAATTGCGTCGCTATGAAATACTATGTGTTCTAAGACATTTCCATCTAACTCGAGTAACGTTTCTATGGAAACGACAGGATTTTCTTTTGGATACGACAATCTCATTTCCGATCCACTAATCCTTCTTTACTGCATCGCTCACTCCCACTCATTGACGAATTCACACGGAAATTGCGTCGCTATGAAATACTATGTGTCCTAAGACATTTCCTTCTAAATCGAGTAACGTTTCTATGGAAACGACAGGATTTTCTTTTGGGATACGACATGCTCATTTCCGATCCACTAATCCTTCTTTACTGCATCCCTCACTCCCACTCATTGACGAATTCACACGGAAATTGCGTCGCTATGAAATACTATGTGTTCTAAGACATCTCCTTCTAAATCGAGTAACGTTTCTATGGAGACGACAGGATTCTCTTTTGGGATACGACAATCACATTTCCGATCAACTAATCCTTCTTTACTGCATCCCTCACTCCCACTCATTGACGAATTCACACCGAAATTGCGTCGCTATGTAATAGTATGTGTTCTAAGACATTTCCTTCTAAATCGAGTAACGTTTCTATGGAAACGACAGGTTTTTCTTTTGGGATACGACAATCACATTTCCGTTCCACTAATCCTTCTTTACTGCATCCCTCACTCCCACTCATTGACGAATTCACACGGAAATTGCGTCGCTATGAAATACTATGTGTTCTAAGACATTTCCTTCTAAATCGAGTAACGTTTCTATGGAAACGACAGGATTTTCTTTTGGGATACGACAATCACATTTCCGTTCCACTAATCCTTCTTTACTGCATCCCTCACTCCCACTCATTGACGAATTCACACGGAAATTGCGTCGCTATGAGATACTATGTGTTCTAAGACATTTCCTTCTAAAACGAGTAACGTTTCTATGGAAACGACAGGATTTTCTTTAGGGATACGACAATCTCATTTCCGATCCACTAATCCTTCTTTACTGCATCCCTCACTCCCACTCATTGACGAATTCACACGGAAATTGCGTCGCTATGAATTACTATGTGTTCTAAGACATTTCCTTCTAAATCGAGTAACGTTTCTATGGAAACGAAAGGATTTATGGATTTTCTTTTGGGATACGACAATCTCATTTCCGATAAACTAATCCTTCTTTACTGCATCCCTCACTCACACTCATGACGAATTCACACGGAAATTGCGTCGCTATGAAATACTATGTGTTCGAAGACATTTCCTTCTAAATCGAGTAACGTTTCTATGGAAACGACAGGATTTTCTTTTGGGATACGACAATCTCATTTCCGATCCACTATTCCTTCTTTACTGCATCCCTCACTCCCACTCATTGACGAATTCACACGGAAATTGCGTCGCTATGAAATACTATGTGTTCTAAGACATTTCCTTCTACATCGAGTAACGTTTCTATGGAAACGACAGGATTTTCTTTGGGATACGACAATCTCGTTTCCGATCCACTAATCCTTCTTTACTGCATCCCTGACTCCCACTCATTGACGAATTCACACGGAAATTGCGTCACTATGAAATACTATGTGTTCTAAGTCGTTTCCTTCTAAATCGAGTAACGTTTCTATGGAAACGACAGGATTTTCTATTGGGATACGACAATCTCATTTCCGATGCACTAATCCTTCTTTACTGCATCCTTCACTCCCACTCATTGACGAATTCACACGGAAAATGCGTCGCTATGAAATACTATGTGTTCTAAGACATTTCCTTCTAAATCCAGTAACCTTTCTATGGAAACGACAGGATTTTCTTTTGGGATACGACAATCTCATTTCCGATCCACTAATCCTTCTTTACTGCATCCCTCACTCCCACTCACTGATGAATTCACACGGAAATAGCGTCGCTATGATATACTATGTGTTCCAAGACATTTCCTTCTAAATCGAGTAACGTCTCTATGGAAACGACAAGATTTTCTTTTGGGATACGACAATCACATTTCCGATCCACTAATCCATCTTTACTGCATCCCTCACTCCCACTCATTGACGAATTCACACGGAAATTGCGTCGCTATGAAATACTATGTGTTCGAAGACATTTCCATCTAAATCGAGTAACGTTTCTATGGAAACGACAGGATTTTCTTTTGGGATACGACAAGCACATTTCCGTTCCACTAATCCTTCTTTACTGCATCCATCACTCCCACTCATTGACGAATTCACACGGAAATTGCGTCCCTATGAAATACTATGTGTTCTAAGACATTTCCTTCTAAATCGAGTAACGTTTCTATGGAAACGACAGGATTTTCTTTTGGGATACGACAATCACATTTCCGTTCCACTAATCCTTCTTTACTGCATCCCTCACTCCCACTCATTGACGAATTCACACGGAAATTGCGTCGCTATGAGATACTATGTGTTCTAAGACATTTCCTTCTAAAACGAGTAACGTTTCTATGGAAACGACAGGATTTTCTTTTGGGATACGACAATCACATTTCCGTTCCACTAAACCTTCTTTACTGCATCCCTCACTCCCACTCATTGACGAATTCACACGGAAATTGCGTCGCTATGAAATACTATGTGTTCTAAGACATTTCCTTCTAAATCGAGTAACGTTTCTATGGAAACGACAGGAATTTCTTTTGGGATACGACAATCACATTTCCGTTCCACTAATCCTTCTTTACTGCATCCCTCACTCCCACTCATGACGTATTCACACGGAAATTGCGTCGCTATGAAATACTATGTGTTCTAAGACGTTTCCTTCTAAATCGAGTAACGTTTCTATGGAAACGACAGGATTTTCTTTGGGATACGACATGCTCATTTCCGATCCACTAATCCTTCTTTACTGCATCCCTCACTCCCACTCATTGCCGAATTCACACGGAAATTGCGTCGCTATGAAATCCTATGTGTTTTAAGACACTTCCTTCTAAATCGAGTAACGTTTCTATGGAAACGACAGGATTTTCTTTTGGGATACGACAATCTCATTTCCGATCCACTAATCCTTCTTTACTGCATCCCTCACTCCCACTCATTGACGAATTCACACGGAAATTGCGTCGCTATGAATTACTATGTGTTCTAAGACATTTCCTTCTAAATCGAGTAACGTTTCTATGGAAACGAAAGGATTTATGGATTTTCTTTTGGGATACGACAATCTCATTTCCGATCCACTAATCCTTCTTTACTGCATCCCTCACTCCCACTCACTGATGAATTCACACGGAAATAGCGTCGCTATGATATACTATGTGTTCCAAGACATTTCCTTCTAAATCGAGTAACGTCTCTATGGAAACGACAAGATTTTCTTTTGGGATACGACAATCACATTTCCGATCCACTAATCCATCTTTACTGCATCCCTCACTCCCACTCATTGACGAATTCACACGGAAATTGCGTCGCTATGAAATACTATGTGTTCGAAGACATTTCCTTCTAAATCGAGTAACGTTTCTATGGAAACGACAGGATTTTCTTTTGGGATACGACAATCTCATTTCCAATCCACTAATCCTTCTTTACTGCATCCCTCACTCCCACTCATTGACGAATTCACACGGAAATTGCGTCGCTATGAAATACTATGTGTTCTAAGACATTTCCTTCTACATCGAGTAACGTTTCTATGGAAACGACAGGATTTTCTTTTGGGATACGACAATCTCGTTTCCGATCCACTAATCCTTCTTTACTGCATCCCTGACTCCCACTCATTGACGAATTCACACGGAAATTGCGTCACTATGAAATACTATGTGTTCTAAGACATTTCCTTCTAAATCGAGTAACGTTTCTATGGAAACGACAGGATTTTCTTTTGGGATACGACAATCTCATTTCCGATCCACTAATCCTTTTTTACTGCATCCCTCACTCCCATTCATTGACGAATTCACACGCAAATTGCGTCGCTATGATATACTATGTGTTCTAAGACATTTCCTTCTAAATCGAGTAGCGTTTCCATGGAAACGACAGGATTTTCATTTGGGATACGACAATCACATTTCCGATCCACTAATCCTTCTTTACTGCATCCCTCACTCCCACTCATTGACGAATTCACACGGAAATTGCGTCGCTATGAAATACTATGTGTTCTAAGTCATTTCCTTCTAAATCGAGTAACGTTTCTATGGAAACGACAGGATTTTCTATTGGGATACGACAATCTCTTTTCCGATCCACTAATCCTTCTTTACTGCATCCCTCACTCCCACTCATTGACGAATTCACACGGGAATTGCGTCGCTATGAAATACTATGTGTTCTAAGACATTTCCTCCTAAATCGAGTAACGTTTCTATGGAAACGACAGGATTTTCTTTTGGGATACGACAATCTCTTTTCCGATCCACTAATCCTTCTTTACTGCACCCCTCACTCCCACTCATTGACGAATTCACACGGAAATTGCGTCGCTATGAAATACTATGTGTTCTACGACATTTCCTTCTACATCGAGTAACGTTTCTATGGAAACGACAGGATTTTCTTTTGGGATAAGACAATCTCATTTCCGATCCACTAATCCTTCTTTACTGCATCCCTCACTCCCACACATTGGCGAATTCACACGGAAATTGCGTCGCTATGAAATAATATGACTTCTAAGACATTTCCTTCTAAATCGAGTAACGTATCTATGGAAACGAATGGATTTCCTTTTCAAATACGTATTCACATTTCCGATCTACTAATCCTTCTTTACTGCATCCCTCACTCCCACTTATTGACGAATTCACACGGAAATTGCATCGCTATGAAATACTATGTGTCTAAGACATTTTCTTCTAAATCGAGTAACGTTTCTATGGAAACGACAGGATTTTCTTTTGGGATACGACAATCTCATTTCCGATCCACTAATCCTTCTTTACTGCATCCCTCACTCCCACTCATTGACGAATTCACACGGAAATTGCGTCGCTATGAAATACTATGTGTTCTAAGACATTTCCTTCTAAATCGAGTAACGTTTCAATGGAAACGACAGGATTTTCCTTTGGGATACGACAATCTAATTTCCGATCCACTAATCCTTCTTTACTGCATCCCTCACTACCACTCACTGACGAATTCACACGGAAATTGCGTCGCTATGAAATACTATGTGTTCTAAGACATTTCCTTCTAAATCGAGTAACGTTTCTATGGTAACGACAGGATTTTCTCTTGGGATACGACAATCTCATGTCCGATCGACTAATCCTTCTTTACTGCATCCCTCACTCCCACTCATTGACGAATTCACACGGAAATTGCGACACTATGAAATACTATGTGTTCTAAGACACTTCCTTCTAAATCGAGTAACGTTTCTATGGAAACGACAGGATTTTCTTTGGGATACGACATGCTCATTTCCGATCCACTAATCCTTCTTTACTGCATCCCTCACTCCCACTCATTGACGAATTCACACGGAAATTGCGTCGCTATGAAATACTATGTGTTCGAAGACATTTCCTTCTAAATCGAGTAACGTTTCTATGGAAACGACAGGATTTTCTTTTGGGATACGACAATCTCATTTCCGATCCACTAATCCTTCTTTACTGCATCCCTCACTCCCACTCATTGACGAATTCACACGGAAATTGCGTCGCTATGAAATACTATGTGTTCTAAGACATTTCCTTCTACATCGAGTAACGTTTCTATGGAAACGACAGGATTTTCATTTGGGATACGACAATCATATTTCCGATCCACTAATCCTTCTTTGGTGCATCTTTCACTCCCACTCATTGACGAATTCACACGGAAATTGCGTCACTATGAAATACTATGTGTTCTAAGTCATTTCCTTCTAAATCGAGTAACGTTTCTATGGAAACGACAGGATTTTCTATTGGGATACGACAATCTCATTTCCGATGCACTAATCCTTCTTTACTGCATCCTTCACTCCCACTCATTGACGAATTCACACGGAAAATGCGTCGCTATGAAATACTATGTGTTCTAAGACATTTCCTTCTAAATCCAGTAACCTTTCTATGGAAACGACAGGATTTTCTTTTGGGATACGACAATCTCATTTCCGATCCACTAATCCTTCTTTACTGCATCCCTCACTCCCACTCACTGATGAATTCACACGGAAATAGCGTCGCTATGATATACTATGTGTTCCAAGACATTTCCTTCTAAATCGAGTAACGTCTCTATGGAAACGACAAGATTTTCTTTTGGGATACGACAATCACATTTCCGATCCACTAATCCATCTTTACTGCATCCCTCACTCCCACTCATTGACGAATTCACACGGATATTGCGTCGCTATGAAATACTATGTGTTCGAAGACATTTCCTTCTAAATCGAGTAACGTTTCTATGGAAACGACAGGATTTTCTTTTGGGATACGACAATCTCATTTCCGATCCACTAATCCTTCTTTACTGCATCCCTCACTCCCACTCATTGACGAATTCACACGGAAATTGCGTCACTATGAAATACTATGTGTTCTAAGACATTTCCTTCTAAATCGAGTAACGTTTCTATGGAAACGACAGGATTTTCTTTTGGGATACGACAATCTCATTTCCGATCCACTAATCCTTTTTTACTGCATCCCTCACTCCCATTCATTGACGAATTCACACGCAAATTGCGTCGCTATGATATACTATGTGTTCTAAGACATTTCCTTCTAAATCGAGTAGCGTTTCCATGGAAACGACAGGATTTTCATTTGGGATACGACAATCACATTTCCGATCCACTAATCCTTCTTTACTGCATCCCTCACTCCCACTCATTGACGAATTCACACGGAAATTGCGTCGCTATGAAATACTATGTGTTCTAAGTCATTTCCTTCTAAATCGAGTAACGTTTCTATGGAAACGACAGGATTTTCTATTGGGATACGACAATCTCTTTTCCGATCCACTAATCCTTCTTTACTGCATCCCTCACTCCCACTCATTGACGAATTCACACGGGAATTGCGTCGCTATGAAATACTATGTGTTCTAAGACATTTCCTTCTAAATCGAGTAACGTTTCTATGGAAACGACAGGATTTTCTTTTGGGATACGACAATCTCTTTTCCGATCCACTAATCCTTCTTTACTGCATCCCTCACTCCCACTCATTGACGAATTCACACGGAAATTGCGTCGCTATGAAATACTATGTGTTCTACGACATTTCCTTCTAAATCGAGTAACGTTTCTATGGAAACGACAGGATTTTCTTTTGGGATAAGACAATCTCATTTCCGATCCACTAATCCTTCTTTACTGCATCCCTCACTCCCACACATTGGCGAATTCACACGGAAATTGCGTCGCTATGAAATAATATGACTTCTAAGACATTTCCTTCTAAATCGAGTAACGTATCTATGGAAACGAATGGATTTTCTTTTCAAATACGTATTCACATTTCCGATCTACTAATCCTTCTTTACTGCATCCCTCACTGCCACTTATTGACGAATTCACACGGAAATTGCATCGCTATGAAATACTATGTGTCTAAGACATTTTCTTCTAAATCGAGTAACGTTTCTATGGAAACGACAGGATTTTCTTTTGGGATACGACAATCTCTTTTCCGATCCACTAATCCTTCTTTACTGCATCCCTCACTCCCACTCATTGACGAATTCACACGGAAATTGCGTCGCTATGAAATACTATGTGTTCTAAGACATTTCCTTCTAAATCGAGTAACGTTTCAATGGAAACGACAGGATTTTCTTTTGGGATACGACAATCTAATTTCCGATCCACTAATCCTTCTTTACTGCATCCCTCACTACCACTCACTGACGAATTCACACGGAAATTGCGTCGCTATGAAATACTATGTGTTCTAAGACATTTCCTTCTAAATCGAGTAACGTTTCTATGGTAACGACAGGATTTTCTCTTGGGATACGATCCCCCTGCGGGTTCGGGGGTAAGAATAGGCCCGCGGTATTCCTGCCTGTCGTAAGAGGCGACTAAAAGGAGTCTCAAACGTTTCGGCCTTCTGTGATGGTCTCCTCTTGGGTTTGACCTCCTTTTCTCTTCCAAATTTCCGTCGTCAGTGCGTGCCATTTGGGGAAGGACACCTTACGTGGTGTTTTTGTATTGGTCCATCATGCTCCACCATCTTGCATGTTGCCTATTGTCGTGGGGGGGGGACTACGCCCAACATCTTCTGGGTGGTCTCCTCCTCGCCTTGTGCGCACTCTTCTTCTTAGCGCCTACGACAACTGTGGACCCTTTAAACACCTAAAATCCAGCACGGTAGCCAGTCCGTTGTGGTGGGGTCGTCATGTACCCTCTTGGTGGTAGCCCCCTGACCACGCAGGGATCGCACTACAGATGCCTGAGCTGTTTCCTCCCCATGCATGCCAAGGAGTATGTGCCCATCTTGTCTGGGGCACGGGGACTCCGGGCAACGGGATATCGGCCAGGTACCCGTTGCTTTGGCTGGGTGGCGCCCTTGGGGAGAGCCCTCGTTCGGAGTAGGTGGCATCTGGGCGGATGTGGCGCAATGAAGCGCAATAAATCACATCAAGCTGGTGGTCGCACGGCCACCAGCGTCTCTAAGCGAGGTAGAGTCGACTTCGATGCTGCGCAGTATGACCCTCAGACGTTCCCCTCGTTGGCTGCGCCATGGGAGGGACGCCGATCTAGTGCTAAGCGGGAGCCTTACGTACCGCAATACCTTGTCTGCAGCAGGACTGATGGTGACTCCTTTCTTCCGACGAAGCCTATGTTTTTTGTGGAACACCTGGAGGATAAGTTTGGGGAAGTGGCGGGGTTGTCAAAAATGAGGAATGGGTCCATCCTCCTCAAGACGTCCTCCCCAGCCCAGTCACGAGCGTTGCTCTTGTGTGATAAGCTGGGTGACGTCCCTGTTACCGTCACTCCCCACAGTAGCTTAAATATGGTCCAGGGGATTATTTACCATCGTGACCTCTTGTTGCAATCCGATGACGAGCTGAGAGCCGACTTGGAACGACGTGGTGTGCATTTTGTCCGTCGAGTCCATCGAGGACCCAAGACAAACAGGGTGGCCACCGGTGCCTTTATCTTGGCCTTTGAGGGTGATGTCTTGCCCGAGAAGGTCAAGGTGATGGTTTACCGTTGCGACGTCAAGCCATACGTGCCTCCCCCAATGCGGTGCTTCCAGTGCTGGAAGTTTGGGCATATGTCCTCCCGTTGCCCATCCAGCGCTACATGTCGAGATTGCGGACGCCCCTCTCATCCTGATTCTCCATGTGCACCTCCGCCTGTATGTGTTAACTGTGGGGAGCACCACTCTCCATGCTCGCCGGATTGCCCCGTTCTTCATAAGGAGCGGAAGATCATGGAATTTAAGACCCTGGACCGGCTTACTTATCGAGAGGCTAAACAGAAATATGAAAGGTTGTACCCTGCTTCCCTTCGAACATCTTATGCTGCAGCCACGTTATCGTCGCCCGCACGGGCGACGGTTGTCGCTTCATCTGTGCCGCCTTCAGTGGGCCCTCGGGGCCATGTATCTCTGTCTGCCCCCCTCGTGCCTGGGGGCAAGCCTTCCTCTCTTGCCCCCTTAGCAGTTGGGGGCAAACCCTCTTCTGTCGCTCCCCCCCAAGCTTACTTCGGGAGTGACATCTGCTCCACAACCGGGAGGCTCGATTCCTCCCCCTCCTTCTCCGGCGGCGTTGCCTCCGCCGGTTCCTCTCTCGCGGAAGGGGTCCCTCGGGGCTCTCCCTTCCTCCGTTTCTTCTCCTTCCCAGCCAGATGTCAGCCAGTGGCTGAAGGTTCCGCCACCTGCTGGTCGTAGGGCTTCTGCGTCGTCGTCAGCCTCCGACGCTCCTTCAGAGAAGCTCTCCCAGCCCTCTCACCCTAAGGGCAGACGCGAGAAGAAGGAACGGAATGTGTCCAAGAAGAAGGACGTTCCGGCGGTTTCAGCACCGCCTGCTGTACATAGTCCTGGCTCCGGGGATGAGGTGGAGATCCTCGCCTCTGCCGCGGATCTCGCCCTCACGGAACCCTTGGGGGCCTCTCCTATGGACTCAGCTGACTCTCCCCCAGTGGCGGCGGTTGGCTCTGAAGCGCTGTCTGCCTCTTAGTCGCATTCACGCCCTCCCAGTCCCTTCCTGCTTCCATTCTCCAATGGAACTGCGGCGGTTATTTCCGCCACCTGCCAGAGCTCCGGATGCTTCTGAGTGATTCCCCTGTTCTCTGCATTGCTCTGCAGGAAACTTGGTTTCCTGCACTGCGGACCCCCGCCCTTCGCGGTTATCGGGGATACTATAAGAACCGTGCTGCCTGTCAACGAGCGTCAGGTGGGGTTTGCCTCTTTGTTCACCACTCTGTCTGTAGCTCGCCAGTACACCTTCAGACGCCTTTAGAGGCAGTTGCTGCCAGGGTTGAGCTCTCGCCGGCTATTACTGTATGCTCTGTTTACATTCCTCCGGATGGGAAGCTCCCCAGCCATGTCTTGGCTGCGCTGCTGGCTCAACTCCCGCCACCATTGCTGCTTCTGGGCGATTTCAATGCCCACAATCCTCTATGGGGTGGGACTGTCTCCGATGATCGCGGTCGGGCCGTGGAGCATGTGTTGGCTCAGCTCGACCTTAGCCTCTTGAACACCGGTGCTCCCACACATTTCAGTGTGGCCCATGGCTCGTTCTCGGCCATCGATCTCTCTATTTGCAGCCCTGGACTTGTCCCATCCCTCCACTGGAGGGTGCATCCTGACCTGTGTGGCAGTGACCATTTTCCCATCTATTTGTCACTGCCACAGTGTCATTCTTCTGGGCGCTTGCCCCGCTGGGCTCTCCACAGGGCTGACTGGCCAGCTTTTACTTCCGCTGTAACCATTGCGTCTCCCCCACAGGGTGACATTGACGAGGTGGTCCGTGTTTTCACCACGTCCATCATTTCGGCGGCCGAGGCTGCCATCCCCCGTTCCTCTGGCCTCCCTCGGCGGAAGGCTGTCCCCTGGTGGTCGCCGGAGATTGCTGAGGCTATTCGCGACCGTAGGCGGGCTCTCCAGCGTCATAGGCGGCACCCGTCTCTGGAGACCCTCATCGCCTTTAAGAGGTTCCGTGCCTTCGCCCGTCGTCTTATTGCACGGCGTAAGCAGGAGTGCTGGGAGAGGTACGTCTCCTCCCTGGGCTCCCGTGTCTCGTCCTCGCACGTGTGGTCCCGGATCCGGCGGATTTATGGCTCCCAGACCCCTATGGGTGTCCCTGGGCTCTCCTTGGACGGCGCTGTCTGCACGGACGCTGCCGCCATTGCTGAACGGCTAGCCGCGCACTTTGCTCAGAGCTCTGCTACTGCATCCTATCCCGCCGCCTTTCGCTCTCTAAAGGAGCGAGCCGAGCGGACGCCGTTCTCATTCCACACGCGTCGTTTTGAAACATACAATGCTCCTTTCAGCGAGAGGGAATTCCTCGCCGCCCTCGCCGATTGCCCTGATACAGCACCAGGCCCAGACTGCATCCACGCGCAGATGCTGAAGCATCTCTCCAGGGACTGCCAGAGACACGTTCTCGCGATATTTAATCGCATTTGGAGCGAAGGCGTGTTCCCGTCGCAATGGCGGGAGGGCGTTATTGTCCCCATCTTGAAACCCGGTGCGGACCCACTGGCGGTGGACAGCTATCGTCCCATTACCCTCACCAACGTTTTGTGCAAATTGCTCGAACGTATGGTGGGGCGGCGTTTGTGTTGGGTCCTTGAGTCGCGCGGTCTCCTCGCTCCATCCCAGGGTGGCTTCCGTCGGGGCCGGTCTGCCATGGACAATTTGGTGCGGCTGGAATCTGCTGTCCGTACGGCTTTTGCCCGACGTCAGCACCTTGTTGCTGTATTTTTCGATCTGCGGAAGGCGTATGACACCACATGGCGGCATCACATCCTCGCCACGTTGCATGGGTGGGGTCTTCGTGGTCGGCTCCCGGCTTTTCTTCAAAGCTTTTTATTGCGCCGCTCTTTCCGGGTGCAAGTCGGTGCCACCTCTACTTCCTCTTATATACAGGAAAATGGGGTCCCGCAGGGCTCGGTGTTGAGCGTCTCGTTATTTCTAGTGGCCATTAATGGTCTGGCTGCAGCAGTGGGGTCGTCGGTGTCTCCTTCTTTGTATGCCGACGACTTCTGCATCTCATTTAGCTCCACAACTACGGGAGTCGCCGAACGCAGGTTGCAAGTCGCCGTTCGCAAGGCAGCATCATGGGCTCTGGCTCATGGTTTTCAGTTCTCTGCTGCCAAGACTCGGGTTATGCACTTCTGCAGGCGTCGGACGGTCCACCCTCATCCTGACCTTTACCTCGACGGCCACCTGCTTGAAGTGGTGGACACTTGCCGCTTCTTGGGACTCGTGTTTGATGCCCGGCTCACATGGGTTCCTCATGTTACTCAGCTGAAGCAAAAATGCTGGCGGCACCTCAACGCCCTCCGCTGCCTTAGCCACACGTCTTGGGGTGCAGATCGCTGCACGCTACTGCAATTGTACAGAGCCCTTGTGCAGTCCCGGCTTGATTATGGGAGCCTGGCCTATGGGTCTGCGTCACCCTCAGTGTTGCAGTTGTTAGACCCCATACATCACTGTGGGGTTCGGCTTGCAACTGGCGCTTTTCGCACCAGCCCCGTGGACAGTCTACTGGTGGAGGCCGGGGTTCCCCCGCTGCGGATTCGCCGCCATCGTCTGCTCGCCGACTATGCTGTCCACGTACATTGCTCGCCAGGCCATCCCAACCGTCGCCTGCTTTTCCCTGCCTTGGTCCACCACCTGCCCGAACGGCGACCTCGGTCTGGGCTTTCCGTAGCTGCCCGTGTCCAGTCCCTGCTGTCAGAACTGGGGTCATTCCCTCTTCTGCCTCCCTTCCGGGTCCGTACACCTACGCCTCCCTGGTGTTTGTCCCGGCCGTCCGTCCATCTGGATTTGGCACAGGGACCTAAGGACTCGGTTCCGCCTGTGGCCCTCCGTCGCCGTTTTCTTGCGCTCCTCGACTCATTTCCGGGCTGTGAGCCTGTCTACACTGATGGTTCCCTGGTTGATGGTCGCACTGCCTACGCTTTTGCTCACGCTGCCCATGTTGAGCAACGCTCCTTGCCGGCTGGCTGCAGTATTTTTACTGCAGAGCTGGTGGCCATCTTGCGAGCTCTTGAGCATATGCGTTCCTGCTCAGATGCGTCCGTCGTCATCTGCAGTGACTCCCTGAGCAGCATTCAGGCCATCGACCGCTGCTATCCCTTCTCTCCTCTGGTGTCCTCCATTCAGGAATCTGTTTCCGCCATTGCCCGTTCTGGTCGTTCGGTGGTCCTGGTTTGGACGCCCGGTCATGTTGGCATCCCAGGGAACGAACGTGTAGACAGGCTGGCCAAAGGGGCGATCGACGCCCCGGCTTTGGAGATCGGCCTTACGGCTCGCGACCAGCAGCTGGTGTTGCGCCGTAAGCTGAGTGGGATGTGGGCTGCTGAGTGGCGTGGCATGACAGCCCCAAATTAACTGCGGGCTGTCAAGGAGACGACCGATGTGTGGCGTTCCTCCTTGCGGGCTTCTCGCAGGGACTCGGTAGTCCTGTGTCGGCTGCGCATCGGCCATACCTACCTGACGCACGGCCATCTGTTGCGTCAGGAGGATCCCCCCTTGTGTCGGTGTGGGTCCCGGCTGACGGTCGGCCACATTTTGCTGGAGTGTCCTCGACTGCGCACACTCCGGCAATCTTTTAATCTCCCGGGCACTTTGGCTTTGGTTTTATCTGACGATGCCTCCATGGCTGATGACGTTTTAAATTTTATCCGTGGTAGTCCGTTTTATGGTTCGATTTAGGGAGGTCCTGCGCCTTTCCCTTTCTGTGTCTTTTGTCCTTGTGTCTGTTGCTGTTCTGGTGTGCCGTGAGATGGTTGGCTCTTTCCCATTTTTGTTCTCGTGGTCAGTCAACTAGTCTCCGGCCATCTTCCTTTCTTCTGTTTCTTTCTGTCTGGTGTTCCTCTGTCCTGTTCTTGTCTTTAGTGTTTGTTGCTGCATTTGTGTTCTTTTAGCGCCTGGGGGGATGTCTCCCCCCCCTTTGGTTTTTATCTGCTCCTTAGCTTTTCGGCTCGTTTGATTTTGGAATGGGGGACTGATGACCTTCGCTGTTTAGTCCCCCTTAAACATACCAACAACCACCACCTCTTGGGATACGACAATCTCATGTCCGATCGACTAATCCTTCTTTACTGCATCCCTCACTCCCACTCATTGACGAATTCACACGGAAATTGCGACGATATGAAATACTATGTGTTCTAAGACATTTCCTTCTAAATCGAGTAACGTTTCTATGGAAGCGACAGGATTTTCTTTTGGGATACGACAATCTCATTTCCGATCCACTAATCCTTCTTTACTGCATCCCTCACTCCCACTCATTGACGAATTCACACGGAAATTGCGTCGCTATGAAATACTATGTGTTCTAAGACATTTCCTTCTAAACCGAGTAACATTTCTATGGAAACGACAGGATTTTCTTTTGGGACACGAAAATCACATTTCCGATCCACTAATCCTTCTTTACTGCATCCCTCACTCCCACTCGTTGACGAGTTCACACGGAAATTGCGTCGCTATGAAATACTATGTGTTCTAAGACATTTCCTTCTAAATCGAGTAACGTTTCTATGGAAACGTAAGGATTTTCTTTTGGGATACGACAATCTCATTTCCGATTTACTAATCCTTCTTTACTGCATCCTTCACTCCCACTCATTGACGAATTCACACGGAAATTGCGTCGCTATGAAATACTATGTGTTCTAAGACATTTCCTTCTAAATCGAGTAACGTTTCTATGGAAACGACAGGATTTTCTTTTGGGATACGACAATCTCATTTCCGATCCACTAATGCTTCTTTACTGCATCCCTCACTCCCACTCATTGAGGAATTCACACGGAAATTGCGTCGCTATGAAATACTATGTGTTCTAAGACATTTCCTTCTAAATCGAGTAACGTTTCTATGGAAACGACAGGATTTTCATTTGGGATACGACAATCACATTTCCGATCCACTAATCCTTCTTTACTGCGTCCCTCACTCCCACTCATTGACGAATTCACACGGAAATTGCGTCGCTATGAAATACTATGTGTTCTAAGTCATTTCCTTCTAAATCGAGTAATGTTTCTATGGAAACGACAGGATTTTCTATTGGGATACGACAATCTCATTTCCGATGCACTAATCCTTCTTTACTGCATCCCTCACTCCCACTCATTGACGAATTAACACGGAAATTGCGTCGCTATGAAATACTATGTGTTCTAAGACATTTCCTTCTAAATCGAGTAATGTTTCTATGGAAACGACAGGATTTTCTTTTGGGATACGACAATCTCATTTCCGATCCGCTAATCCTTCTTTACTGCATCCCTCACTCCCACTCATTGACGAATTCACACGGAAATTGCGTCGCTATGAAATACTATGTGTTCTAAGACATTTCCTTCTAAATCGAGTAACGTTTCTATGGAAACGACAGGATTTTCTTTTGGGATACGACAATCTCATTTCCGATCCACTAATCCTTCTTTACTGCATCCCTCACTCCCACTCATTGACGAATTCACACGGAAATTGCGTCGCTATGAAATACTATGTGTTCTAAGACATTTCCTTCTAAATCGAGTAACGTTTCTATGGAAACGACAGGATTTTCTTTTGGGATACGACAATCTCATTTCCGATCCACTAATCCTTCTTTACTGCATCCCTCACTCCCACTCATTGACGAATTCACACGGAAATTGCGTCGCTATGAAATACTATGTGTTCTAAGACATTTCCTTCTAAATCGATTAATGTTTCTATGGAAACGACAGGATTTTCTTTTGGGATACGATAATCTCATTTCCGATCCACTAATCCTTCTTTACTGCATCCCTCACTCCCACTCATTGACGAATTCACACGGAAATTGCGTCGCTATGAAATACTATGTGTTCTAAGACATTTCCTTCTAAATCGAGTAACGTTTCTATGGAAACAACAGGATTTTCTTTTGGGATAAGACAATCTCATTTCCGATCCACTAATCCTTCTTTACTGCATCCCTCACTCCCACACATTGACGAATTCACACGGAAATTGCGTCGCTATGAAATACTGTGAGTTCTAAGACATTTCCTTCTAAATCGAGTAACGTATCTATGGAAACGAAAGGATTTTCTTTTGGGATACGACAATCACATTTCCGATCCACTAATCATTCTTTACTGCATCCCCCACTCCCACTCATTGACGAATTCACACGGAAATTGCGTCGCTATGAAATACTATGTGTCTAAAACATTTTTTTCTAAATCGAGTAACGTTTCTATGGAAACGACAGGATTTTCTTTTGGGATACGACAATCTCATTTCCGATCCACTAATCCTTCTTTACTGCATCCCTCACTCCCACTCATTGACGAATTCTCACGGAAATTGCGTCGCTATGAAATACTATGTGTTCTAAGACATTTCCTTCTAAATCGAGTAACGTTTCTATGGAAGTGACAGGATTTTCTTTTGGGATACGACAATCTCATTTCCGATCCACTAATCCTTCTTTACTGCATCCCTCACTCCCACTCATTGACGAATTCACACGGAAATTGCGTCGCTATGAAATACTATGTGTTCTAAGACATTTCCTTCTAAATCGAGTAACGTTTCTATGGAAACGACATGATTTTCTTTTGGGATACGACAATCTCATTTCCGATCCACTAATCCTTCTTTACTGCATCCCTCACTCCCACTCATTGACGAATTCACACGGAAATTGCGTCGCTATGAAATACTATGTGTTCTAAGACATTTCCTTCTAAATCGAGTAACGTTTCTATGGAAACGACAGGATTTTCTTTTGGGATACCACAATCTCATTTCCGATCCACTAATCCTTCTTTACTGCATCCCTCACTCCCACTCATTGACGAATTCACAAGGAAATTGCGTCGCTATGAAATACTATGTGTTCTAAGATATTTCCTTCTAAATCGAGTAACGTTTCTATGGAAACGACAGGATTTTCATTTGGGATACGACAATCATATTTCCGATCCACTAATCCTTCTTTGGTGCATCCCTCACTCCCACTCATTGACGAATTCACACGGAAATTGCGTCGCTATGAAATACTATGTGTTCTAAGACATTTCCTTCTAAATCGAGTAACGTTTCTATGGAAATGAAAGGATTTTCTTTTGGGATACGACAATCTCATTTCCGATCAACTAATCCTTCTTTACTGCATCCCTCACTCCCACACATTGACGAATTCACAAGGAAATTGCGTCGCTATGAAATACTGTGAGTTCTAAGACATTTCCTTCTAAATCGAGTAACGTTTCTATGGAAACGACAGGATTTTCTTTTGGGATACGACAATCTCATTCCCGATCCACTAATCCTTCTTTACTGCATCCCTCACTCTCACTCATTGACGAATTCACACGGAAATTGCGTCGCCATGAAATACTATGTGTTCTAAGACATTTCCTTCTAAATCGAGTATCGTTTCTATGGTAACGACAGGATTTTCTTTTGGGATACGACAATCTCATTTCCGATCCACTAATCCTTCTTTACTGCATCCCTCACTCCCACTCATTGACGAATTCACACGGAAATTGCGTTGCTATGAAATACTATGTGTTCTAAGACATTTCCTTCTAAATCGAGTAACGTTTCTATGGAAACGACAGGATTTTATTTTGGTATACGACAATCTCATTCCCGATCCACTAATCCTTCTTTACTGCATCCCTCACTCTCACTCATTAACGAATTCACACGGAAATTGCGTCGCCATGAAATACTATGTGTTCTAAGACATTTCCTTCTAAATCGGGTAACGTTTCTATGCAAACCACAGGATTTTCTTTTGGGATACGACAATCTCATTTCCGATCCACTAATCCTTCTTTACTGCATCCCTCACTCCCACTCATTGACGAATTCACACGGAAATTGCGTCTCTATGAAATACTATGTGTTCTAAGACATTTCCTTCTACATCGAGTAACGTTTCTATGGAAACGACAGGATTTTCTTTTGGGATACGACAATCTCATTTCCGATCCACTAATCCTTCTTTACTGCATCCCTCACTCCCACTCATTGAGGAATTCACACGGAAATTGCGTCGCTATGAAATACTATGTGTTCTAAGACATTTCCTTCTAAACCGAGTAACGTTTCTATGGAAACGACAGGATTTTCTTTTGGGACACGAAAATCACATTTCCGAAACACTTATCCTTCTTTACTGCATCCCTCACTCCCACGCATTGACGAATTCACACGGAAATTGCGTCGCTATGAAATACTATGTGTTCTAAGACATTTCCTTCTAAATCGAGTAACGTTTCTATGGAAACGACAGGATTTTCTTTTGGGATACGACAATCTCATTTCCGATTTACTAATCCTTCTTTACTGCATCCCTCACTCCCACTCATTGACGAATTCACACGGAAATTGCGTCGCTATGAAATACTATGTAATCTAAGACATTTCCTTCTAAATCGAGTAACGTTTCTATGGAAACGACAGAATTTTCTTTTGGGATACGACAATCTCATTTCCGATCCACTAATGCTTCTTTACTGCATCCCTCACTCCCACTCATTGACGAATTCACACGGAAATTGCGTCGCTATGAAATACTATGTGTTCTAAGACATTTCCTTCTAAATCGAGTAACGTTTCTATGGAAACGACAGGATTTTCATTTGGGATACGACAATCACATTTCCGATCCACTAATCCTTCTTTACTGCATCCCTCACTCCCACTCATTGACGAATTCACACGGAAATTGCGTCGCTATGAAATACTATGTGTTCTAAGTCATTTCCTTCTAAATCGAGTAACGTTTCTATGGAAACGACAGGATTTTCTATTGGGATACGACAATCTCATTTCCGATGCACTAATCCTTCTTTACTGCGTCCCTCACTCCCACACATTGACGAATTCACACGGAAATTGCGTCGCTATGAAATACTGTGAGCTCTAAGACATTTCCTTCTAAATCGAGTAACGTATCTATGGAAACGAAAGGATTTTCTTTTGGGATACGACAATCACATTTCCGATCCACTAATCACTCTTTACTGCATCCCTCACTCCCACTCATAGACGAATTCACACGGAAATTGCGTCGCTATGAAATACTATGTGTCTAAGACATTTTCTTCTAAATCGAGTAACGTTTCTATGGAAACGACAGGATTTTCTTTTGGGGTACGACAATCTCATTTCCGATCCATTAATCCTTCTTTACTGCATCCCTCACTCCCACTCATTGACGAATTCACACTGAAATTGCGTCGCTATGAAATACTATGTGTTCTAAGACGTTTCCTTCTAAATCGAGTAACGTTTCTATGGAAACGACAGGATTTTCTTTTGGGATACGACAATCTCATTTCCGATTCACTAATCCTTCTTTACTGCATCCCCCACTCCCACTCATTGACGAATTCACACGGACATTGCGTCGCTATGAAATACTATGTGTTCTAAGACATTTCCTTCTAAATCGAGTAACGTTTCTATGGAAACGACAGGATTTACTTTTGGGATACGACAATCTCATTCCCGATCCACTAATCCTTCTTTACTGAATCCCTCACTCTCACTCATTGACGAATTCACACGGAAATTGCGTCGCCATGAAATACTATGTGTTCTAAGACATTTCCTTCTAAATCGAGTAACGTTTCTATGGAAACGACAGGATTTTCTTTTGGGATACGACAATCTCATTTCCGATCCACTAATCCTTCTTTACTGCATCCCTCACTCCCACTCATTGACGAATTCACACGGAAATTGCGTCGCTATGAAATACTGTGTGTTCTAAGACATTTCCTTCTAAATCGAGTAACGTTTCTATGGAAACGACAGGATTTTCTTTTGGGATACGACAATCTCATTTCCGATCCACTAATCCTTCTTTACTGCATCCCTCACTCCCACTCATAGACGAATTCACACGGAAATTGCGTCGCTATGAAATACTATGTGTCTAAGACATTTTCTTCTAAATCGAGTAACGTTTCTATGGAAACGACAGGATTTTCTTTTGGGGTACGACAATCTCATTTCCGATCCATTAATCCTTCTTTACTGCATCCCTCACTCCCACTCATTGACGAATTCACACTGAAATTGCGTCGCTATGAAATACTATGTGTTCTAAGACGTTTCCTTCTAAATCGAGTAACGTTTCTATGGAAACGACAGGATTTTCTTTTGGGATACGACAATCTCATTTCCGATTCACTAATCCTTCTTTACTGCATCCCTCACTCCCACTCATTGACGAATTCACACGGACATTGCGTCGCTATGAAATACTATGTGTTCTAAGACATTTCCTTCTAAATCGAGTAACGTTTCTATGGAAACGACAGGATTTTCTTTTGGGATACGACAATCTCATTTCCGATCCACTAATCCTTCTTTACTGCATCCCTCACTCCCACTCATTGACGAATTCACACGGAAATTGCGTCGCTATGAAATACTATGTGTTCTAAGACATTTCCTTCTAAATCGAGTAATGTTTCTATGGAAACGACAGGATTTTCTTTTGGGATACGACAATCTCATTTCCGATCCACTAATCCTTCTTTAATGCATCCCTCACTCCCACTCATTGACGAATTCACACGGAAATTGCGTCGCTATGAAATACTATGTGTTCTAAGACATTTCCTTCCAAATCGAGTAACGTTTCTATGGAAACGACAGGATTTTCTTTTGGGATACGACAATCTCATTCCCGATCCACTAATCCTTCTTTACTGCATCCCTCACTCTCACTCATTGACGAATTCACACGGAAATTGCGTCGCCATGAAATACTATGTGTTCTAAGACATTTCCTTCTAAATCGAGTAACGTTTCTATGGTAACGACAGGATTTTCTTTTCGGATACGACAATCTCATTTCCGATCCACTAATCCTTCTTTACTGCATCCCTCACTCCCACTCATTGACGAATTCACACGGAAATTGCGTCGCTATGAAATACTATGTGTTCTAAGACATTTCCTTCTAAATCGAGTAACGTTTCTATGGAAACGACAGGATTTTCTTTTGGGATACGACAATCTCATTTCCGATCCACTAATCCTTCTTTACTGCATCCCTCACTCCCACTCATTGACGAATTCACACGGAAATTGCGTCGCTATGAAATACTATGTGTTCTAAGACATTTCCTTCTAAATCGAGTAACGTTTCTATGGAAACGTAAGGATTTTCTTTTGGGATACGACAATCTCATTTCCGATTTACTAATCCTTCTTTACTGCATCCCTCACTCCCACTCATTGACGAATTCACACGGAAATTGCGTCGCTATGAAATACTATGTGTTCTAAGACATATCCTTCTAAATCGAGTAATGTTTCTATGGAAACGACAGGATTTTCTTTTGGGATACGACAATCTCATTTCCGATCCACTAATCCTTCTTTACTGCATCCCTCACTCCCACTCATAGACGAATTCACACGGAAATTGCGTCGCTATGAAATACTAATTGTCTAAGACATTTCCTTCTAAATCGAGTAACGTTTCTATGGAAACGACAGGATTTTCATTTGGGATACGACAATCACATTTCCGATCCACTAATCCTTCTTTACTGCATCCCTCACTCCCACTCATTGAGGAATTCACACGGAAATTGCGTCGCTATGAAATACTATGTGTTCTAAGTCATTTCCTTCTAAATCGAGTAACGTTTCTATGGAAACGACAGGATTTTCTTTTGGGATACGGCAATCTCATTTCCGATGCACTAATCCTTCTTTACTGCATCCCTCACTACCACTCATTGACGAATTCACACGGAAATTGCGTCGCTATGAAATACTATGTGTTCTAAGACATTTCCTTCTAAATCGAGTAACGTTTCTATGGAAACGACAGGATTTTCTTTTGGGATACGACAATCTCATTTCCGATCCACTAATCCTTCTTTACTGCATCCCTCACTCCCACTCATTGACGAATTCACACGGAAATTGCGTCGCTATGAAATACTATGTGTTCTAAGACATTTCCTTCTAAATCGAGTAACGTTTCTATGGAGACGACAGGATTTTCTTTTGGGATACGACAATCTCATTTCCGATCCACTAATCCTTCTTTACTGCATCCCTCACTCCCACTCATTGACGAATTCACACGGAAATTGCGTCGCTATGAAATACTATGTGTTCTAAGACATTTCCTTCTAAATCGAGTAACGTTTCTATTGAAACGACAGGATTTTCTTTTGGAATAAGACAATCTCATTTCCGATCCACTAATCCTTCTTTACTGCATCCCTCACTCCCACACATTGACGAATTCACACGGAAATTGCGTCGCTATGAAATACTGTGGGTTCTAAAACATTTCCTTCTAAATCGAGTAACGTATCTATGGAAACGAAAGGATTTTCTTTTGGGATACGACAATCACATTTCCGATCCACTAATCATTCTTTACTGCATCCCCCACTCCCACTCATTGACGAATTCACACGGAAATTGCGTCGCTATGAAATACTATGTGTCTAAAACATTTTTTTCTAAATCGAGTAACGTTTCTATGGAAACGACAGGATTTTCTTTTGGGATACGACAATCTCATTTCCGATCCACTAATCCTTCTTTACTGCATCCCTCACTCCCACTCATTGACGAATTCTCACGGAAATTGCGTCGCTATGAAATACTATGTGTTCTAAGACATTTCCTTCTAAATCGAGTAACGTTTCTATGGAAACGACAGGATTTTCTTTTGGGATACGACAATCTCATTTCCGATCCACTAATCCTTCTTTACTGCATCCCTCACTCCCACTCATTGACGAATTCACACGGAAATTGCGTCGCTATGAAATACTATGTGTTCTAAGACATTTCCTTCTAAATCGAGTAACGTTTCTATGGAAACGACAGGATTTTCTTTTGGGATACGACAATCTCATTTCCGATCCACTAATCCTTCTTTACTGCATCCCTCACTCCCACTCATTGACGAATTCACACGGAAATTGCGTCGCTATGAAATACTATGTGTTCTAAGACATTTCCTTCTAAATCGAGTAACGTTTCTATGGAAACGACAGGATTTTCTTTTGGGATACGACAATCTCATTCCCGATCCACTAATCCTTCTTTACTGCATCCCTCACTCTCACTCATTGACGAATTCACACGGAAATTGCGTCGCCATGAAATACTATGTGTTCTAAGACATTTCCTTCTAAATCGAGTAACGTTTCTATGGTAACGACAGGATTTTCTTTTGGGTTACGACAATCTCATTTCCGATCCACTAATCCTTCGTTACTGCATCCCTCACTCCCACTCATTGACGAATTCACACGGAAATTGCGTCGCTATGAAATACTATGTGTTCTAAGACATTTCCTTCTAAATCGAGTAACGTTTCTATGGAAACGACAGGACTTTCTTTTGGTATACGACAATCTCATTCCCGATCCACTAATCCTTCTTTACTGCATCCCTCTCACTCTCACTCATTAACGAATTCACACGGAAATTGCGTCGCCATGAAATACTATGTGTTCTAAGACATTTCCTTCTAAATCGGGTAACGTTTCTATGCAAACCACAGGATTTTCTTTTGGGATACGACAATCTCATTTCCGATCCACTAATCCTTCTTTACTGCATCCCTCACTCCCACTCATTGACGAATTCACACGGAAATTGCGTCTCTATGAAATACTATGTGTTCTAAGACATTTCCTTCTACATCGAGTAACGTTTCTATGGAAACGACAGGATTTTCTTTTGGGATACGACAATCTCACTTCCGATCCACTAATCCTTCTTTACTGCATCCCTCACTCCCACTCATTGAGGAATTCACACGGAAATTGCGTCGCTATGAAATACTATGTGTTCTAAGACATTTCCTTCTAAACCGAGTAACGTTTCTATGGAAACGACAGGAATTTTCTTTTGGGACACGAAAATCACATTTCCGATACACTTATCCTTTCTTTACTGCATCCCTCACTCCCACTCATTGACGAATTCACACGGAAATTGCGTCGCTATGAAATACTATGTGTTCTAAGACATTTCCTTCTAAATCGAGTAACGTTTCTATGGAAACGTAAGGATTTTCTTTTGGGATACGACAATCTCATTTCCGATTTACTAATCCTTCTTTACTGCATCCCTCACTCCCACTCATTGACCAATTCACACGGAAATTGCGTCGCTATGAAATACTATGTGTTCTAAGACATTTCCTTCTAAATCGAGTAACGTTTCTATGGAAACGACAGGATTTTCTTTTGGGATACAACAATCTCATTTCCGATCCACTAATCCTCCTTTACTGCATCCACTCACTCCCACTCATTGACGAATTCACACGGAAATTGCGTCGCTATGAAATACTATGTGTTCTAAGACATTTCCTTCTAAATCGAGTAACGTTTCTATGGAAACGACAGGATTTTCATTTGGGATACGACAATCACATTTCCGATCCACTAATCCTTCTTAACTGCATCCCTCACTTCCCACTCATTGACGAATTTACACGGAAATTGCGTCGCTATGAAATACTATGTGTTCTAAGTCATTTCGTTCTAAATCGAGTAACGTTTCTATGGAAACGACAGGATTTTCTATTGGGTTACGACAATCTCATTTCCGATGCACTAATCCTTCTTTACTGCATCCCTCACTTCCCCACTCATTGACGAATTCACACGGAAATTGCGTCGCTATGAAATACTATGTGTTGTAAGACATTTCCTTCTAAATCGAGTAATGTTTCTATGGAAACGACAGGATTTTCTTTTGGGATACGACAATCTCATTTCCGATCCACTAATCCTTCTTTACTGCATCCCCTCACTCCCACTCATTGACGAATTCACACGGAAATTGCGTCGCTATGAAATACTATGTGTTCTAAGACATTTCCTTCTAAATCGAGTAACGTTTCTATGGAAACGACAGGATTTTCTTTTGGGATACGACAATCTCATTTCCGATCCACTAATCCTTCTTTGCTGCATCCCTCACTCCCACTCATTAACGAATTCACACGTAATTTGCGTCGCTATGAAATACTATGTGTTCTAAGACATTTCCTTCTAAATCGAGTAATGTTTCTATGGAAACGACAGGATTTTCTTTTGGGATACGACAATCTCATTTCCGATCCACTAATCCTCCTTTACTGCATCCCTCACTCCCACTCATTGACGAATTCACACGGAAATTGCGTCGCCATGAAATACTATGTGTTCTAAGACATTTCCTTCTAAATCGAGTAACGTTTCTATGGTAACGACAGGATTTTCTTTTGGGATACGACAATCTCATTTCCGATCCACTAATCCTTCGTTACTGCATCCCTCACTCCCACTCATTGACGAATTCACACGGAAATTGCGTCGCTATGAAATACTATGTGTTCTAAGACATTTCCTTCTAAATCGAGTAACGTTTCTATGGAAACGACAGGACTTTCTTTTGGTATACGACAATCTCATTCCCGATCCACTAATCCTTCTTTACTGCATCCCTCACTCTCACTCATTAACGAATTCACACGGAAATTGCGTCGCCATGAAATACTATGTGTTCTAAGACATTTCCTTCTAAATCGGGTAACGTTTCTATGCAAACCACAGGATTTTCTTTTGGGATACGACAATCTCATTTCCGATCCACTAATCCTTCTTTACTGCATCCCTCACTCCCACTCATTGACGAATTCACACGGAAATTGCGTCTCTATGAAATACTATGTGTTCTAAGACATTTCCTTCTACATCGAGTAACGTTTCTATGGAAACGACAGGATTTTCTTTTGGGACACGAAAATCACATTTCCGATACACTTATCCTTCTTTACTGCATCCCTCACTCCCACTCATTGACGAATTCACACGGAAATTGCGTCGCTATGAAATACTATGTGTTCTAAGACATTTCCTTCTAAATCGAGTAACGTTTCTATGGAAACGTAAGGATTTTCTTTTGGGATACGACAATCTCATTTCCGATTTACTAATCCTTCTTTACTGCATCCCTCACTCCCACTCATTGACCAATTCACACGGAAATTGCGTCGCTATGAAATACTATGTGTTCTAAGACATTTCCTTCTAAATCGAGTAACGTTTCTATGGAAACGACAGGATTTTCTTTTGGGATACAACAATCTCATTTCCGATCCACTAATCCTCCTTTACTGCATCACTCACTCCCACTCATTGACGAATTCACACGGAAATTGCGTCGCTATGAAATACTATGTGTTCTAAGACATTTCCTTCTAAATCGAGTAACGTTTCTATGGAAACGACAGGATTTTCATTTGGGATACGACAATCACATTTCCGATCCACTAATCCTTCTTAACTGCATCCCTCACTCCCACTCATTGACGAATTTACACGGAAATTGCGTCGCTATGAAATACTATGTGTTCTAAGTCATTTCGTTCTAAATCGAGTAACGTTTCTATGGAAACGACAGGATTTTCTATTGGGTTACGACAATCTCATTTCCGATGCACTAATCCTTCTTTACTGCATCCCTCACTCCCACTCATTGACGAATTCACACGGAAATTGCGTCGCTATGAAATACTATGTGTTGTAAGACATTTCCTTCTAAATCGAGTAATGTTTCTATGGAAACGACAGGATTTTCTTTTGGGATACGACAATCTCATTTCCGATCCACTAATCCTTCTTTACTGCATCCCTCACTCCCACTCATTGACGAATTCACACGGAAATTGCGTCGCTATGAAATACTATGTGTTCTAAGACATTTCCATCTAAATCGAGTAACGTTTTCTATGGAAACGACAGGATTTTCTTTTGGGATACGACAATCACCTTTCCGATCCACTAATCCTTCTTTACTGCTTCCCTCACTCCCACTCATTGACGAATTCACACGGAAATTGCGTCGCTATGAAATACTATGTGTTCTAAGATATTTCCTTCTAAATCGAGTAACGTTTCTATGGAAACGACAGGATTTTCATTTGGGATACGACAATCATATTTCCGATCCACTAATCCTTCTTTGGTGCATCCCTCACTCCCACTCATTGACGAATTCACACGGAAGTTGCGTCGCTATGAAATACTATGTGTTCTAAGACATTTCCTTCTAAATCGAGTAACGTTTCTATGGAAATGAAAGGATTTTCTTTTGGGATACGACAATCTCATTTCCGATCCACTAATCCTTCTTTACTGCATCCCTCACTCCCACTCATTGACGAATTCACACGGAAATTGCGTCGCTATGAAATACTGTGTGTTCTAAGACATTTCCTTCTAAATCGAGTAACGTTTCTATGGAAACGACAGGATTTTCTTTTGGGATACGACAATCTCATTTCCGATCCACTAATCCTTCTTTACTGCATCCCTCACTCCCACTCATAGACGAATTCACACGGAAATTGCGTCGCTATGAAATACTATGTGTCTAAGACATTTTCTTCTAAATCGAGTAACGTTTCTATGGAAACGACAGGATTTTCTTTTGGGGTACGACAATCTCATTTCCGATCCATTAATCCTTCTTTACTGCATCCCTCACTCCCACTCATTGACGAATTCACACTGAAATTGCGTCGCTATGAAATACTATGTGTTCTAAGACGTTTCCTTCTAAATCGAGTAACGTTTCTATGGAAACGACAGGATTTTCTTTTGGGATACGACAATCTCATTTCCGATTCACTAATCCTTCTTTACTGCATCCCTCACTCCCACTCATTGACGAATTCACACGGACATTGCGTCGCTATGAAATACTATGTGTTCTAAGACATTTCCTTCTAAATCGAGTAACGTTTCTATGGAAACGACAGGATTTTCTTTTGGGATACGACAATCTCATTTCCGATCCACTAATCCTTCTTTACTGCATCCCTCACTCCCACTCATTGACGAATTCACACGGAAATTGCGTCGCTATGAAATACTATGTGTTCTAAGACATTTCCTTCTAAATCGAGTAATGTTTCTATGGAAACGACAGGATTTTCTTTTGTGATACGACAATCTCATTTCCGATCCACTAATCCTTCTTTACTGCATCCCTCACTCCCACTCATTGACGAATTCACACGGAAATTGCGTCGCTATGAAATACTATGTGTTCTAAGACATTTCCTTCCAAATCGAGTAACGTTTCTATGGAAACGACAGGATTTTCTTTTGGGATAAGACAATTTCATTTCCGATCCACTAATCCTTCTTTACTGCATCCCTCACTCCCACACATTGACGAATTCACACGGAAATTGCGTCGCTATGAAATACTGTGAGTTCTAAGACATTTCCTTCTAAATCGAGTAACGTATCTATGGAAACGAAAGGATTTTCTTTTGGGATACGACAATCACATTTCCGATCCACTAATCATTCTTTACTGCATCCCCCACTCCCACTCATTGACGAATTCACACGGAAATTGCGTCGCTATGAAATACTATGTGTCTAAAACTTTTTTTTTTCTAAATCGAGTAACGTTTCTATGGAAACGACAAGATTTTCTTTTGGGATACGACAATCTCATTTCCGATCCACTAATCCTTCTTTACTGCATCCCTCACTCCCACTCATTGACGAATTCTCACGGAAATTGCGTCGCTATGAAATACTATGTGTTCTAAGACATTTCCTTCTAAATCGAGTAACGTTTCTATGGAAACGACAGGATTTTCTTTTGGGATACGACAATCTCATTTCCGATCCACTAATCCTTCTTTACTGCATCCCTCACTCCCACTCATTGACGAATTCACACGGAAATTGCGTCGCTATGAAATACTATGTGTTCTAAGACATTTCCTTCTAAATCGAGTAACGTTTCTATGGAAACGACAGGATTTTCTTTTGGGATACGACAATCTCATTTCCGATCCACTAATCCTTCTTTACTGCATCCCTCACTCCCACTCATTGACGAATTCACACGGAAATTGCGTCGCTATGAAATACTATGTGTTCTAAGACATTTCCTTCTAAATCGAGTAACGTTTCTATGGAAACGACAGGATTTTCTTTTGGGATACCACAATCTCATTTCCGATCCACTAATCCTTCTTTACTGCATCCCTCACTCCCACTCATTGACGAATTCACAAGGAAATTGCGTCGCTATGAAATACTATGTGTTCTAAGATATTTCCTTCTAAATCGAGTAACGTTTCTATGGAAACGACAGGATTTTCATTTGGGATACGACAATCATATTTCCGATCTACTAACCCTTCTTTGGTGCATCTTTCACTCCCACTCATTGACGAATTCACACGGAAATTGCGTCGCTATGAAATACTGTGTGTTCTAAGACATTTCCTTCTAAATCGAGTAACGTTTCTATGGAAACGACAGGATTTTCTTTTGGGATACGACAATCTCATTTCCGATCCACTAATCCTTCTTTACTGCATCCCTCACTCCCACTCATTGACGAATTCACACGGAAATTGCGTCGCTATGAAATACTATGTGTTCTAAGATATTTCCTTCTAAATCGAGTAACGTTTCTATGGAAACGACAGGATTTTCATTTGGGATACGACAATCATATTTCCGATCCACTAATCCTTCTTTGGTGCATCCCTCACTCCCACTCATTGACGAATTCACACGGAAATTGCGTCGCTATGAAATACTATGTGTTCTAAGACATTTCCTTCTAAATCGAGTAACGTTTCTATGGAAATGAAAGGATTTTCTTTTGGGATACGACAATCTCATTTCCGATCCACTAATCCTTCTTTACTGCATCCCTCACTCCCACTCATTGACGAATTCACACGGAAATTGCGTCGCTATGAAATACTGTGTGTTCTAAGACATTTCCTTCTAAATCGAGTAACGTTTCTATGGAAACGACAGGATTTTCTTTTGGGATACGACAATCTCATTCCCGATCCACTAATCCTTCTTTACTGCATCCCTCACTCCCACTCATTGACGAATTCACACGGAAATTGCGTCGCCATGAAATACTATGTGTTCTAAGACATTTCCTTCTAAATCGAGTAACGTTTCTATGGAAACGACAGGATTTTCTTTTGGGATAAGACAATCTCATTTCCGATCCACTAATCCTTCTTTACTGCATCCCTCACTCCCACACATTGACGAATTCACACGGAAATTGCGTCGCTATGAAATACTGTGAGTTCTAAGACATTTCCTTCTAAATCGAGTAACGTTTCTATGGAAACGACAGGATTTTCTTTTGGGATACGACAATCTCATTCCCGATCCACTAATCCTTCTTTACTGCATCCCTCACTCCCACTCATTGACGAATTCACACGGAAATTGCGTCGCCATGAAATACTATGTGTTCTAAGACATTTCCTTCTAAATCGAGTAACGTTTCTATGGAAACGACAGGATTTTCTTTTGGGATAAGACAATCTCATTTCCGATCCACTAATCCTTCTTTACTGCATCCCTCACTCCCACACATTGACGAATTCACACGGAAATTGCGTCGCTATGAAATACTGTGAGTTCTAAGACATTTCCTTCTAAATCGAGTAACGTTTCTATGGAAACGACAGGATTTTCTTTTGGGATACGACAATCACATTTCCGATCCACTAATTACTCTTTACTGCATCCCTCACTCCCACTCATAGACGAATTCACACGGAAATTGCGTCGCTATGAAATACTATGTGTCTAAGACATTTTCTTCTAAATCGAGTAACGTTTCTATGGAAACGACAGGATTTTCTTTTGGGATACGACAATCTCATTTCCGATCCATTAATCCTTCTTTACTGCATCCCTCACTCCCACTCATTGACGAATTCACACTGAAATTGCGTCGCTATGAAATACTATGTGTTCTAAGACGTTTCCTTCTAAATCGAGTAACGTTTCTATGGAAACGACAGGATTTTCTTTTGGGATACGACAATCTCATTTCCGATCCACTAATCCTTCTTTACTGCATCCCTCACTCCCACTCATTGACGAATTCACACGGACATTGCGTCGCTATGAAATACTATGTGTTCTAAGACATTTCCTTCTAAATCGAGTAACGTTTCTATGGAAACGACAGGATTTTCTTTTGGGATACGACAATCTCATTCCCGATCCACTAATCCTTCTTTACTGCATCCCTCACTCTCACTCATTGACGAATTCACACGGAAATTGCGTCGCCATGAAATACTATGTGTTCTAAGACATTTCCTTCTAAATCGAGTAACGTTTCTATGGTAACGACAGGATTTTCTTTTCGGATACGACAATCTCATTTCCGATCCACTAATCCTTCTTTACTGCATCCCTCACTCCCACTCATTGACGAATTCACACGGAAATTGCGTCGCTATGAAATACTATGTGTTCTAAGACGTTCCCTTCTAAATCGAGTAACGTTTCTATGGAAACGACAGGATTTTCTTTTGGTATACGACAATCTCATTCCCGATACACTAATCCTTCTTTACTGCATCCCTCACTCTCACTCATTAACGAATTCACACGGAAATTGCGTCGCCATGAAATACTATGTGTTCTAAGACATTTCCTTCTAAATCGGATAACGTTTCTATGCAAACCAAAGGATTTTCTTCTGGGATACGACAATCTCATTTCCGATCCACTAATCCTTCTTTACTGCATCCCTCACTCCCACTCATTGACGAATTCACACGGAAATTGCGTCTCTATGAAATACTATGTGTTCTAAGACATTTCCTTCTACATCGAGTAACGTTTCTATGGAAACGACAGGATTTTCTTTTGGGAAACGACAATCTCATTTCCGATCCACTAATCCTTCTTTACTGCATCCCTCACTCCCACTCATTGAGGAATTCACACGGAAATTGCGTCGCTATGAAATACTATGTGTTCTAAGACATTTCCTTCTAAACCGAGTAACGTTTCTATGGAAACGACAGGATTTTCTTTTGGGACACGAAAATCACATTTCCGATACACTTATCCTTCTTTACTGCATCCCTCACTCCCACTCATTGACGAATTCACACGGAAATTGCGTCGCTATGAAATACTATGTGTTCTAAGACATTTCCTTCTAAATCGAGTAACGTTTCTATGGAAACGACAGGATTTTCTTTTGGGATACGACAATCTCATTTCCGATTTACTAATCCTTCTTTACTGCATCCCTCACTCCCACTCATTGACGAATTCACACGGAAATTGCGTCGCTATGAAATACTATGTAATCTAAGACATTTCCTTCTAAATCGAGTAACGTTTCTATGGAAACGACAGGATTTTCTTTTGGGATACGACAATCTCATTTCCGATCCACTAATGCTTCTTTACTGCATCCCTCACTCCCACTCATTGACGAATTCACACGGAAATTGCGTCGCTATGAAATACTATGTGTTCTAAGACATTTCCTTCTAAATCGAGTAACGTTTCTATGGAAACGACAGGATTTTCTTTTGGGATACGACAATCTCATTTCCGATCCACTAATCCTTCTTTACTGCATCCCTCACTCCCACTCATTGACGAATTCACACGGAAATTGCGTCGCTATGAAATACTATGTGTTCTAAGACATTTCCTTCTAAATCGAGTAACGTTTCTATGGAAACGTAAGGATTTTCTTTTGGGATACGACAATCTCATTTCCGATTTACTAATCCTTCTTTACTGCATCCCTCACTCCCACTCATTGACGAATTCACTCGGAAATTGCGTCGCTATGAAATACTATGTGTTCTAAGACATATCCTTCTAAATCGAGTAATGTTTCTATGGAAACGACAGGATTTTCTTTTGGGATACGACAATCTCATTTCCGATCCACTAATCCTTCTTTACTGCATCCCTCACTCCCACTCATAGACGAATTCACACGGAAATTGCGTCGCTATGAAATACTATGTGTCTAAGACATTTCCTTCTAAATCGAGTAACGTTTCTATGGAAACGACAGGATTTTCATTTGGGATACGACAATCACATTTCCGATCCACTAATCCTTCTTTACTGCATCCCTCACTCCCACTCATTGAGGAATTCACACGGAAATTGCGTCGCTATGAAAGACTATGTGTTCTAAGATATTTCCTTCTAAACCGAGTAACGTTTCTATGGAAACGACAGGATTTTCTTTTGGGACACGAAAATCACATTTCCGATACACTTATCCTTCTTTACTGCATCCCTCACTCCCACTCATTGACGAATTCACACGGAAATTGCGTCGCTATGAAATACTATGTGTTCTAAGACATTTCCTTCTAAATCGAGTAACGTTTCTATGGAAACGTAAGGATTTTCTTTTGGGATACGACAATCTCATTTCCGATTTACTAATCCTTCTTTACTGCATCCCTCACTCCCACTCATTGACGAATACACACGGAAATTGCGTCGCTATGAAATACTATGTGTTCTAAGTCATTTCCTTCTAAATCGAGTAACGTTTCTATGGAAACGACAGGATTTTCTTTTGGGATACGACAATCTCATTTCCGATCCACTAATGCTTCTTTACTGCATCCCTCGCTCCCACTCATTGACGAATTCACACGGAAATTGCGTCGCTATGAAATACTATGTGTTCTAAGACATTTCTTTCTAAATCGAGTAACGTTTCTATGGAAACGACAGGACTTTCATTTGGGATACGACAATCACATTTCCGATCCACTAATCCTTCTTTACTGCATCCCTCACTCCCACTCATTGACGAATTCACACGGAAATTGCGTCGCTATGAAATACTATGTGTTCTAAGTCATTTCCTTCTAAATCGAGTAACGTTTCTATGGAAACGACAGGATTTTCTTTTGGGATACGGCAATCTCATTTCCGATGCACTAATCCTTCTTTACTGCATCCCTCACTCCCACTCATTGACGAATTCACACGGAAATTGCGTCGCTATGAAATACTATGTGTTCTAAGACATTTCCTTCTAAATCGAGTAACGTTTCTATGGAAACGACAGGATTTTCTTTTGGGATACGACAATCTCATTTCCGATCCACTAATCCTTCTTTACTGCATCCCTCACTCCCACTCATTGACGAATTCACACGGAAATTGCGTCGCTATGAAATACTATGTGTTCTAAGACATTTCCTTCTAAATCGAGTAACGTTTCTATGGAGACGACAGGATTTTCTTTTGGGATACGACAATCTCATTTCCGATCCACTAATCCTTCTTTACTGCATCCCTCACTCCCACTCATTGACGAATTCACACGGAAATTGCGTCGCTATGAAATACTATGTGTTCTAAGACATTTCCTTCTAAATCGAGTAACGTTTCTATTGAAACGACAGGATTTTCTTTTGGAATAAGACAATCTCATTTCCGATCCACTAATCCTTCTTTACTGCATCCCTCACTCCCACACATTGACGAATTCACACGGAAATTGCGTCGCTATGAAATACTGTGGGTTCTAAAACATTTCCTTCTAAATCGAGTAACGTATCTATGGAAACGAAAGGATTTTCTTTTGGGATACGACAATCACATTTCCGATCCACTAATCATTCTTTACTGCATCCCCCACTCCCACTCATTGACGAATTCACACGGAAATTGCGTCACTATGAAATACTATGTGTCTAAAACATTTTTTTCTAAATCGAGTAACGTTTCTATGGAAACGACAGGATTTTCTTTTGGGATACGACAATCTCATTTCCGATCCACTAATCCTTCTTTACTGCATCCCTCACTCCCACTCATTGACGAATTCTCACGGAAATTGCGTCGCTATGAAATACTATGTGTTCTAAGACATTTCCTTCTAAATCGAGTAACGTTTCTATGGAAACGACAGGATTTTCTTTTGGGATACGACAATCTCATTTCCGATCCACTAATCCTTCTTTACTGCATCCCTCACTCCCACTCATTGACGAATTCACACGGAAATTGCGTCGCTATGAAATACTATGTGTTCTAAGACATTTCCTTCTAAATCGAGTAACGTTTCTATGGAAACGACAGGATTTTCTTTTGGGATACGACAATCTCATTTCCGATCCACTAATCCTTCTTTACTGCATCCCTCACTCCCACTCATTGACGAATTCACACGGAAATTGCGTCGCTATGAAATACTATGTGTTCTAAGACATTTCCTTCTAAATCGAGTAACGTTTCTATGGAAACGACAGGATTTTCTTTTGGGATACGACAATCTCATTCCCGATCCACTAATCCTTCTTTACTGCATCCCTCACTCTCACTCATTGACGAATTCACACGGAAATTGCGTCGCCATGAAATACTATGTGTTCTAAGACATTTCCTTCTAAATCGAGTAACGTTTCTATGGTAACGACAGGATTTTCTTTTGGGATACGACAATCTCATTTCCGATCCACTAATCCTTCGTTACTGCATCCCTCACTCCCACTCATTGACGAATCCACACGGAAATTGCGTCGCTATGAAATACTATGTGTTCTAAGACATTTCCTTCTAAATCGAGTAACGTTTCTATGGAAACGACAGGACTTTCTTTTGGTATACGACAATCTCATTCCCGATCCACTAATCCTTCTTTACTGCATCCCTCACTCTCACTCATTAACGAATTCACACGGAAATTGCGTCGCCATGAAATACTATGTGTTCTAAGACATTTCCTTCTAAATCGGGTAACGTTTCTATGCAAACCACAGGATTTTCTTTTGGGATACGACAATCTCATTTCCGATCCACTAATCCTTCTTTACTGCATCCCTCACTCCCACTCATTGACGAATTCACACGGAAATTGCGTCTCTATGAAATACTATGTGTTCTAAGACATTTCCTTCTACATCGAGTAACGTTTCTATGGAAACGACAGGATTTTCTTTTGGGATACGACAATCTCATTTCCGATCCACTAATCCTTCTTTACTGCATCCCTCACTCCCACTCATTGAGGAATTCACACGGAAATTGCGTCGCTATGAAATACTATGTGTTCTAAGACATTTCCTTCTAAACCGAGTAACGTTTCTATGGAAACGACAGGATTTTCTTTTGGGACACGAAAATCACATTTCCGATACACTTATCCTTCTTTACTGCATCCCTCACTCCCACTCATTGACGAATTCACACGGAAATTGCGTCGCTATGAAATACTATGTGTTCTAAGACATTTCCTTCTAAATCGAGTAACGTTTCTATGGAAACGTAAGGATTTTCTTTTGGGATACGACAATCTCATTTCCGATTTACTAATCCTTCTTTACTGCATCCCTCACTCCCACTCATTGACCAATTCACACGGAAATTGCGTCGCTATGAAATACTATGTGTTCTAAGACATTTCCTTCTAAATCGAGTAACGTTTCTATGGAAACGACAGGATTTTCTTTTGGGATACAACAATCTCATTTCCGATCCACTAATCCTCCTTTACTGCATCACTCACTCCCACTCATTGACGAATTCACACGGAAATTGCGTCGCTATGAAATACTATGTGTTCTAAGACATTTCCTTCTAAATCGAGTAACGTTTCTATGGAAACGACAGGATTTTCATTTGGGATACGACAATCACATTTCCGATCCACTAATCCTTCTTAACTGCATCCCTCACTCCCACTCATTGACGAATTTACACGGAAATTACGTCGCTATGAAATACTATGTGTTCTAAGTCATTTCGTCCTAAATCGAGTAACGTTTCTATGGAAACGACAGGATTTTCTATTGGGTTACGACAATCTCATTTCCGATGCACTAATCCTTCTTTACTGCATCCCTCACTCCCACTCATTGACGAATTCACACGGAAATTGCGTCGCTATGAAATACTATGTGTTCTAAGACATTTCCTTATAAATCGAGTAACGTTTCTATGGAAACGACAGGATTTTCTTTTGGGATACGACAATCTCATTTCCGATCCACTAATCCTTCTTTGCTGCATCCCTCACTCCCACTCATTGACGAATTCACACGTAATTTGCGTCGCTATGAAATACTATGTGTTCTAAGACATTTCCTTCTAAATCGAGTAATGTTTCTATGGAAATGACAGGATTTTCTTTTGGGATACGACAATCTCATTTCCGATCCACTAATCCTCCTTTACTGCATCCCTCACTCCCACTCATTGACGAATTCACACGGAAATTGCGTCGCTATGAAATACCATGTGTTCTAAGACACTTCCTTCTAAATCGAGTAACGTTTCTATGGAAGCGACAGGATTTTCTTTTGGGATAAGACAATCTCATTTCCGATCCACTAATCCTTCTTTACTGCATCCCTCACTCCCACACATTGACGAATTCACACGGAAATTGCGTCGCTATGAAATACTGTAAGTTCTAAGACATTTCCTTCTAAATCGAGTAACGTATCTATGGAAACGAAAGGATTTCCTTTTGGGATACGACAATCACATTTCCGATCCACTAATCATTCTTTACTGCATCCCTCACTCCTACTCATTGACGAATTCACACGGAAATTGCGTCGCTATGAAATACTATGTGTCTAAAACATTTTCTTCTAAATCGAGTAACGTTTCTATGGAAACGACAGGATTTTCTTTTGGTATACGACAATCTCATTTCCGATCCACTAATCCTTCTATACTGCATCCCTCACTCCCACTCATTGACGAATTCTCACGGAAATTGCGTCGCTATGAAATACTATCTGTTCTAAGACATTTCCTTCTAAATCGAGTAACGTTTCTACGGAAACGACAGGATTTTCTTTTGGGATACGACAATCTCATTTCCGATCCACTAATCCTTCTTTACTGCATCCCTCACTCCCACTCATTGACGAATTCACACGGAAATTGCGTCGCTATGAAATACTATGTGTTCTAAGACATTTCCTTCTAAATCGAGTAACGTTTCTATGGAAACGACAGGATTTTCTTTCGGGATACGACAATCCCATTTCCGATCCACTAATCCTTCTTTACTGCATCCCTCACTCCCACTCATTGACGAATTCACACGGAAATTGCGTCGCTATGAAATACTATGTGTTCTAAGACATTTCCTTCTAAATCGAGTAACGTTTCTATGGAAACGATAGGATTTTCTTTTGGGATACGACAATCTCATTTCCGATCCACTAATCCTTCTTTACTGCATCCCTCACTCCCACTCATTGACGAATTCACAAGGAAATTGCGTCGCTATGAAATACTATGTGTTCTAAGATATTTCCTTCTAAATCGAGTAACGTTTCTATGGAAACGACAGGATTTTCATTTGGGATACGACAATCATATTTCCGATCCACTAATCCTTCTTTGGTGCATCTTTCACTCCCACTCATTGACGAATTCACACGGAAATCGCGTCGCTATGAAATACTATGTGTTCTAAGACATTTCCTTCTAAATCGAGTAACGTTTCTATGGAAACGACAGGATTTTCTTTTGGGATACGACAATCTCATTTCCGATCCACTAATCCTTCTTTACTGCATCCCTCACTCCCACTCATTGACGAATTCACACGGAAATTGCGTCGCTATGAAATAGTATGTGTTCTAAGACATTTCCTTCTAAATCGAGTAACGTTTCTATGGAAATGAAAGGATTTTCTTTTGGGATACGACAATCTCATTTCCGATCCACTAATCCTCCTTTACTGCATCCCTCACTCCCACTCATTGACGAATTCACACGGAAATTGCGTCGCTATGAAATACTATGTGTCTAAAACATTTTCTTCTAAATCGAGTAACGTTTCTATGGAAACGACAGGATTTTCTTTTGGGATACGACAATCTCATTTCCGATCCACTAATCCTTCTTTACTGCATCCCTCACTCCCACTCATTGACGAATTCACACGGAAATTGCGTCGCTTTGAAATACTATGTGTTCTAAGACATTTCCTTCTAAATCGAGTAACGTTTCTATGGAAACGACAGGATTTTCTTTTGGGATACGACAATCTCATTTCCGATCCACTAATCCTTCTTTACTGCATCCCTCACTCCCACTCATTGACGAATTCACACGGAAATTGCGTCGCTATGAAATACTATGTGTTCTAAGACATTTCCTTCTAAATCGAGTAATGTTTCTATGGAAACGACAGGATTTTCTTTTGGGATACGTCAATCTCATTTCCGATCCACTAATCCTTCTTTACTGCATCCCTCACTCCCACTCATTGACGAATTCACACGGAAATTGCGTCGCTATGAAATACTATGTGTTCTAAGACATTTCCTTCTAAATCGAGTAACGTTTCTATGGAAACGACAGGATTTTCTTTTGGGATAAGACAATCTCATTTCCGATCCACTAATCCTTCTTTACTGCATCCCTCACTCCCACACATTGACGAATTCACACGGAAATTGCGTCGCTATGAAATACTGTGAGTTCTAAGACATTTCCTTCTAAATCGAGTAACGTATCTATGGAAACGAAAGGATTTTCTTTTGGGATACGACAATCACATTTCCGATCCACTAATCATTCTTTACTGCATCCCCCACTCCCACTCATTGACCAATTCACACGGAAATTGCGTCGCTATGAAATACTATGTGTCTAAAACATTTTTTTCTAAATCGAGTAACGTTTCTATGGAAACGACAGGATTTTCTTTTGGGATACGACAATCTCATTTCCGATCCACTAATCCTTCTTTACTGCATCCCTCACTCCCACTCATTGACGAATTCTCACGGAAATTGCGTCGCTATGAAATACTATGTGTTCTAAGACATTTCCTTCTAAATCGAGTAATGTTTCTATGGAAACGACAGGATTTTCTTTTGGGATACGACAATCTCATTTCCGATCCACTAATCCTTCTTTACTGCATCCCTCACTCCCACTCATTGACGAATTCACACGGAAATTGCGTCGCTATGAAATACTATGTGTTCTAAGACATTTCCTTCTAAATCGAGTAACGTTTCTATGGAAACGACAGGATTTTCTTTTGGGATACGACAATCTCATTTCCGATCCACTACTCCTTCTTTACTGCATCCCTCACTCCCACTCATTGACGAATTCACACGGAAATTGCGTCGCTATGAAATACTATGTGTTCTAAGACATTTCCTTCTAAATCGAGTAACGTTTCTATGGAAACGACTGGATTTTCTTTTGGGATACCACAATCTCATTTCCGATCCACTAATCCTTCTTTACTGCATCCCTCACTCCCACTCATTGACGAATTCACAAGGAAATTGCGTCGCTATGAAATACAATGTGTTCTAAGATATTTCCTTCTAAATCGAGTAACGTTTCTATGGAAACGACAGGATTTTCATTTGGGATACGACCATCACATTTCCGATCCACTAATCCTTCTTTGGTGCATCTTTCACTCCCACTCATTGACGAATTCACACGGAAATTGCGTCGCTATGAAATACTATGTGTTCTAAGACATTTCCTTCTAAATCGAGTAACGTTTCTATGGAAACGACAGGATTTTCTTTTGGGATACGACAATCTCATTTCCGATCCACTAATCCTTCTTTACTGCTTCCCTCACTCCCACTCATTGACGAATTCACACGGAAATTGCGTCGCTATGAAATACTATGTGTTCTAAGATATTTCCTTCTAAATCGAGTAACGTTTCTATGGAAACGACAGGATTTTCATTTGGGATACGACAATCATATTTCCGATCCACTAATCCTTCTTTGGTGCATCCCTCACTCCCACTCATTGACGAATTCACACGGAAATTGCGTCGCTATGATGTACTATGTGTTCTAAGACATTTCCTTCTAAATCGAGTAACGTTTCTATGGAAATGAAAGGATTTTCTTTTCGGATACGACAATCACATTTCCGATCCACTAATCCTTCTTTACTGCATCCCTCACTCCCACTCATTGACGAATTCACACGGAAATTGCGTCGCTATGAAATTCTGTGTGTTCTAAGACATTTCCTTCTAAATCGAGTAACGTTTCTATGGAAACGACAGGATTTTCTTTTGGGATACGACAATCTCATTCCCGATCCACTAATCCTTCTTTACTGCATCCCTCACTCCCACACATTGACGAATTCACAAGGAAATTGCGTCGCCATGAAATACTATGTGTTCTAAGACATTTCCTTCTAAATCGAGTAACGTTTCTATGGAAACGAAAGGATTTTCTTTTGGGATAAGACAATCTCATTTCCGATCCACTAATCCTTCTTTACTGCATCCCTCACTCCCACTCATTGACGAATTCACACTGAAATTGCGTCGCTATGAAATACTATGTGTTCTAAGACGTTTCCTTCTAAATCGAGTAACGTTTCTATGGAAACGACAGGATTTTCTTTTGGGATACGACAAAATCATTTCCGATTCACTAATCCTTCTTTACTGCATCCCTCACTTCCACTCATTGACGAATTCACACGGAAATTGCGTCGCTATGAAATACTATGTGTTCTAAGACATTTCCTTCTAAATCGAGTAACGTTTCTATGGAAACGACAGGATTTTCTTTTGGTATACGACAATCTCATTCCCGATCCACTAATCCTTCTTTACTGCATCCCTCACTCTCACTCATTAACGAATTCACACGGAAATTGCGTCGCCATGAAATACTATGTGTTCTAAGACATTTCCTTCTAAATCGGGTAACGTTTCTATGCAAACCACAGGATTTTCTTTTGGGATACGACAATCTCATTTCCGATCCACTAATCCTCCTTTACTGCATCCCTCACTCCCACTCATTGACGAATTCTCACGGAAATTGCATCTCTATGAAATACTATGTGTTCTAAGACATTTCCTTCTACATCGAGTAACGTTTCTATGGAAACGACAGGATTTTCTTTTGGGATACGACAATCTCATTTCCGATCCACTAATCCTTCTTTACTGCATCCCTCACTCCCACTCATTGAGGAATTCACACGGAAATTGCGTCGCTATGAAATTCTATGTGTTCTAAGACATTTCCTTCTAAACCGAGTAACGTTTCTATGGAAACGACAGGATTTTCTTTTGGGACACGAAAATCACATTTCCGATACACTTATCCTTCTTTACTGCATCCCTCACTCCCACTCATTGACGAATTCACACGGAAATTGCGTCGCTATGAAATACTATGTGTTCTAAGACATTTCCTTCTAAATCGAGGAACGTTTCTATGGAAACGTAATTATTTTCTTTTGGGATACGACAATCTCATTTCCGATTTACTAATCCTTCTTTACTGCATCCCTCACTCCCACTCATTGACGAATTCACACGGAAATTGCGTCGCTATGAAATACTATGTGTTCTAAGACATTTCCTTCTAAATCGTGTAACGTTTCTATGGAAACGACAGGATTTTCATTTGGGATACGACAATCACATTTCCGATCCACTAATCCTTCTTTACTGCATCCCTCACTCCCACTCATTGACGAATTCACACGGAAATTGCGTCGCTATGAAATACTATGTGTTCTAAGTCATTTCGTTCTAAATCGAGTAACGTTTCTATGGAAACGACAGGATTTTCTATTGGGATACGACAATCTCATTTCCGATGCACTAATCCTTCTTTACTGCTTCCCTCACTCCCACTCATTGACGAATTCACACGGAAATTGCGTCGCTATGAAATACTATGTGTTGTAAGACATTTCCTTCTAAATCGAGTAATGTTTCTATGGAAACGACAGGATTTTCTTTTGGGATACGACAATCTCATTTCCGATCCACTAATCCTTCTTTACTGCATCCCTCACTCCCACTCATTGACGAATTCACACGGAAATTGCGTCGCTATGAAATACTATGTGTTCTAAGACATTTCCTTCTAAATCGAGTAACGTTTCTATGGAAACGGCAGGATTTTCTTTTGGGATACGACAATCTCATTTCCGATCCACTAATCCTTCTTTACTGCATCCCTCACTCCCACTCATTGACGAATTCACACGGAAATTGCGTCGCTATGAAATACTATGTGTTCTAAGACATTTCCTTCTAAATCGAGTAATGTTTCTATGGGAACGACAGGATTTTCTTTTGGGATACGACAATCTCATTTCCGATCCACTAATCCTTCTTTACTGCATCCCTCACTCCCACTCATTGACGAATTCACACGGAAATTGCGTCGCTATGAAATACTATGTGTTCTAAGACATTTCCTTCTAAATCGAGTAACGTTTCTATGGAAACGACAGGATTTTCTTTTGGGATAAGACAATCTCATTTCCGATCCACTAATCCTTTTTTACTGCATCCCTCACTCCCACACATTGACGAATTCACACGGAAATTGCGTCGCTATGAAATACTGTGAGTTCTAAGACATTTCCTTCTAAATCGAGTAACGTATCTATGGAAACGAAAGGATTTTCTTTTGGGATACGACAATCACATTTCCGATCCACTAATCATTCTTTACTGCAACCCTCACTCCCACTCATTGACGATTTCACACGGAAATTGCGTCGCTATGAAATACTATGTGTCTAAAACATTTTCTTCTAAATCGAGTAACGTTTCTATGGAAACGACAGGATTTTCTTTTGGGATACGACAATCTCATTTCCGATCCACTAATCCTTCTTTACTGCATCCCTCACTCCCACTCATTGACGAATTCTCACGGAAATTGCGTCGCTATGAAATACTATGTGTTCTAAGACATTTCCTTCTAAATCGAGTAACGTTTCTACGGAAACGACAGGATTTTCTTTTGGGATACGACAATCTCATTTCCGATCCACTAATCCTTCTTTACTGCATCCCTCACTCCCACTCATTGACGAATTCACACGGAAATTGCGTCGCTATGAAATACTATGTGTTCTAAGACATTTCCTTCTAAATCGAGTAACGCTTCTATGGAAACGACAGGATTTTCTTTCGGGATACGACAATCTCATTTCCGATCCACTAATCCTTCTTTACTGCATCCCTCACTCCCACTCATTGAAGAATTCACACGGAAATTGCGTCGCAATGAAATACTATGTGTTCTAAGACATTTCCTTCTAAATCGAGTACCGTTTCTATGGAAACGACAGGATTTTCTTTTGGGATACGACAATCTTATTTCCGATCCACTAATCCTTCTTTACTGCATCCCTCACTCCCACTCATTGACGAATTCACAAGGAAATTGCGTCGCTATGAAATACTATGTGTTCTAAGATATTTCCTTCTAAATCGAGTAACGTTTCTATGGAAACGACAGGATTTTCATTTGGGATACGACAATCATATTTCCGATCCACTAATCCTTCTTTGGTGCATCTTTCACTCCCACTCATTGACGAATTCACACGGAAATTGCGTCGCTATGAAATACTATTTGTTCTAAGACATTTCCTTCTAAATCGAGTAACGTTTCTATGGAAACGACAGGATTTTCTTTTGGGATACGACAATCTCATTTCCGATCCACTAATCCTTCTTTACTGCATCCCTCACTCCCACTCATTGACGAATTCACACGGAAATTGCGTCGCTATGAAATACTATGTGTTCTAAGACATTTCCTTCTAAATCGAGTAACGTTTCTATGGAAACGACAGGATTTTCTTTTGGGATACGACAATCTCATTTCCGATCCACTAATCCTTCTTTACTGCATCCCTCACTCCCACTCATTGACGAATTCACACGGAAATTGCGTCGCTATGAAATACTATGTGTTCTAAGACATTTCCTTCTAAATCGAGTAACGTTTCTATGGAAACGACAGGATTTTCTTTTGGGATACGACAATCTCATTTCCGATCCACTAATCCTTCTTTACTGCATCCCTCACTCCCACTCATTGACGAATTCACAGGAAATTGCGTCGCTATGAAATACTATGTGTTCTACGCCATTTCCTTCTAAATCGAGTAACGTTTCTATGGAAACGACGGGATTTTCTTTTGGGATACGACAATCACCTTTCCGATCCACTAATGCTTCTTTACTGCTTCCCTCACTCCCACTCATTGACGAATTCACACGGAAATTGCGTCGCTATGAAATACTATGTGTTCTAAGATATTTCCTTCTAAATCGAGTAACGTTTCTATGGAAACGACAGGATTTTCATTTGGGATACGACAATCATATTTCCGATCCACTAATCCTTCTTTGGTGCATCCCTCACTCGCACTCATTGACGAATTCACACGGAAATTGCGTCGCTATGAAATACTATGTGTTCTAAGACATTTCCTTCTAAATCGAGTAACGTTTCTATGGAAATGAAAGGATTTTCTTTTGGGATACGACAATCTCATATCCGATCCACTAATCCTTCTTTACTGCATCCCTCACTCCCACTCATTGACGAATTCACACGGAAATTGCGTCGCTATGAAATTCTGTGTGTTCTAAGACATTTCCTTCTAAATCGAGTAACGTTTCTATGGAAACGACAGGATTTTCTTTTGGGATACGACAATCTCATTCCCGATCCACTAATCCATCTTTACTGCATCCCTCACTCCCACTCATTGACGAATTCACACGGAAATTGCGTCGCCATGAAATACTATGTGTTCTAAGACATTTCCTTCTAAATCGAGTAACGTTTCTATGGAAACGACAGGATTTTGTTTTGGGATAAGACAATCTCATTTCCGATCCACTAATCCTTCTTTACTGCATCCCTAACTCCCACTCATTGACGAATTCACACTGATATTGCGTCGCTATGAAATACTATGTGTTCTAAGACGTTTCCTTCTAAATCGAGTAACGTTTCTATGGAAACGACAGGATTTTCTTTTGGGATACGACAAAATCATTTCCGATTCACTAATCCTTCTTTACTGCATCCCTCACTTCCACTCATTGACGAATTCACACGGACATTGCGTCGCTATGAAATACTATGTGTTCTAAGACATTTCCTTCTAAATCGAGTAACGTTTCTATGGAAACGACAGGATTTTCTTTTGGGATACGACAATCTCATTCCCGATCCACTAATCCTTCTTTACTGCATCCCTCACTCTCACTCATTGACGAATTCACACGGAAATTGCGTCGCCATGAAATACTATGTGTTCTAAGACATTTCCTTCTAAATCGAGTAACGTTTCTATGGTAACGACAGGATTTTCTTTTGGGATACGACAATCTCATTTCCGATCCACTAATCCTTCTTTACTGCATCCCTCACTCCCACTCATTGACGAATTCACACGGAAATTGCGTCGCTATGAAATACTATGTGTTCTAAGACATTTCCTTCTAAATCGAGTAACGTTTCTATGGAAACGACAGGATTTTCTTTTGGTATACGACAATCTCATTCCCGATCCACTAATCCTTCTTTACTGCATCCCTCACTCTCACTCATTAACGAATTCACACGGAAATTGCGTCGCCATGAAATACTATGTGTTCTAAGACATTTCCTTCTAAATCGGGTAACGTTTCTATGCAAACCACAGGATTTTCTTTTGGGATACGACAATCTCAATTCCGATCCACTAATCCTTCTTTACTGCATCCCTCACTCCCACTCATTGACGAATTCTCACGGAAATTGCGTCTCTATGAAATACTATGTGTTCTAAGACATTTCCTTCTACATCGAGTAACGTTTCTATGGAAACGACAGGATTTTCTTTTGGGATACGACAATCTCATTTCCGATCCACTAATCCTTCTTTACTGCATCCCTCACTCCCACTCATTGAGGAATTCACACGGAAATTGCGTCGCTATGAAATACTATGTGTTCTAAGACATTTCCTTCTAAACCGAGTAACGTTTCTATGGAAACGACAGGATTTTCTTTTGGGACACGAAAATCACATTTCCGATACACTTATCCTTCTTTACTGCATCCCTCACTCCCACTCATTGACGAATTCACACGGAAATTGCGTCGCTATGAAATACTATGTGTTCTAAGACATTTCCTTCTAAATCGAGTAACGTTTCTATGGAAACGACAGGATTTTCTTTTGGGATACAACAATCTCATTTCCGATCCACTAATGCTTCTTTACTGCATCCCTCACTCCCACTCATTGACGAATTCACACGGAAATTGCGTCGCTATGAAATACTATGTGTTGTAAGACATTTCCTTCTAAATCGAGTAGTGTTTCTATGGAAACGACAGGATTTTCTTTTGGGATACGACAATCTCATTTCCGATCCACTAATCCTTCTTTACTGCATCCCTCACTCCCACTCATTGACGAATTCACACGGAAATTGCGTCGCTATGAAATACTATGTGTTCTAAGACATTTCCTTCTAAATCGAGTAACGTTTCTATGGAAACGGCAGGATTTTCTTTTGGGATACGACAATCTCATTTCCGATCCACTAATCCTTCTTTACTGCATCCCTCACTCCCACTCATTGACGAATTCACACGGAAATTGCGTCGCTATGAAATACTATGTGTTCTAAGACATTTCCTTCTAAATCGAGTAATGTTTCTATGGAAACGACAGGATTTTCTTTTGGGATACGACAATCTCATTTCCGATCCACTAACCCTTCTTTACTGTATCCCTCACTCCCACTCATTGACGAATTCACACGGAAATTGCGTCGCTATGAAATACTATGTGTTCTAAGACATTTCCTTCTAAATCGAGTAACGTTTCTACGGAAACGACAGGATTTTCTTTTGGGATACGACAATCTCATTTCCGATCCACTAATCCTTCTTTACTGCATCCCTCACTCCCACTCATTGACGAATTCACAAGGAAATTGCGTCGCTATGAAATACTATGTGTTCTAAGATATTTCCTTCTAAATCGAGTAACGTTTCTATGGAAACGACAGGATTTTCATTTGGGATACGACAATCATATTTCCGATCCACTAATCCTTCTTTATTGCATCTTTCACTCCCACTCATTGACGAATTCACACGGAAATTGCGTCGCTATGAAATACTATGTGTTCTAAGACATTTCCTTCTAAATCGAGTAACGTTTCTATGGAAACGACAGGATTTTCTTTTGGGATACGACAATCTTATTTCCGATCCACTAATCCTTCTTTACTGCATTCCTCACTCCCACTCATTGACGAATTCACACGGAAATTGCGTCGCTATGAAATACTATGTGTTCTAAGACATTTCCTTCTAAATCGAGTAACGTTTCTATGGAAACGACAGGATTTTCTTTTGGGATACGACAATCTCATTTCCGATCCACTAATCCTTCTTTACTGCATTCCTCACTCCCACTCATTGACGAATTCACACGGAAATTGCGTCGCTATGAAATACTATGTGTTCTAAGACATTTCCTTCTAAATCGAGTAACGTTTCTATGGAAACGACAGGATTTTCATTTGGGATACGACAATCACATTTCCGATCCACTAATCCTTCGTTACTGCATCCCTCACTCCCACTCGTTGACGAATTCACACGGAAATTGCGTCGCTATGAAATACTATGTGTTCTAATTCATTTCGTTCTAAATCGAGTAACGTTTCTATGGAAACGACAGGATTTTCTTTTGGGATACGACAATCTCATTTCCGGTCCACTAATCCTTCTTTACTGCATCCCTCACTCCCACTCATTGAGGAATTCACACGGAAATTGCGTCGCTATGAAATACTATGTGTTCTAAGACATTTCCTTCTAAACCGAGTAACGTTTCTATGGAAACGACAGGATTTTCTTTTGGGACACGAAAATCACATTTCCGATACACTTATCCTTCTTTACTGCATCCCTCACTCCCACTCATTGACGAATTCACACGGAAATTGCGTCGCTATGAAATACTATGTGTTCTAAGACATTTCCTTCTAAATCGAGTAACGTTTCTATGGAAACGTAAGGATTTTCTTTTGGGATACGACAATCTCATTTCCGATTTACTAATCCTTCTTTACTGCATCCCTCACTCCCACTCATTGACGAATTCACACGGAAATTGCGTCGCTATGAAATACTATGTGTTCTAAGACATTTCCTTCTAAATCGAGTAACGTTTCTATGGAAACGACAGGATTTTCTTTTGGGATACAACAATCTCATTTCCGATCCACTAATGCCTCTTTACTGCATCCCTCACTCCCACTCATTGACGAATTCACACGGAAATTGCGTCGCTATGAAATACTATGTGTTCTAAGACATTTCCTTCTAAATCGAGTAACGTTTTTATGGAAACGACAGGATTTTCATTTGGGATACGACAATCACATTTCCGATCCACTAATCCTTCGTTACTGCATCCCTCACTCCCACTCATTGACGAATTCACACGGAAATTGCGTCGCTATGAAATACTATGTGTTCTAATTCATTTCGTTCTAAATCGAGTAACGTTTCTATGGAAACGACAGGATTTTCTTTTGGGATACGACAATCTCATTTCCGGTCCACTAATCCTTCTTTACTGCATCCCTCACTCCCACTCATTGAGGAATTCACACGGAAATTGCGTCGCTATGAAATACTATGTGTTCTAAGACATTTCCTTCTAAACCGAGTAACGTTTCTATGGAAACGACAGGATTTTTTTGGGACACGAAAATCACATTTCCGATACACTTATCCTTCTTTACTGCATCCCTCACTCCCACTCATTGACGAATTCACACGGAAATTGCGTCGCTATGAAATACTATGTGTTCTAAGACATTTCCTTCTAAATCGAGTAACGTTTCTATGGAAACGTAAGGATTTTCTTTTGGGATACGACAATCTCATTTCCGATTTACTAATCCTTCTTTACTGCATCCCTCACTCCCACTCATTGACGAATTCACACGGAAATTGCGTCGCTATGAAATACTATGTGTTCTAAGACATTTCCTTCTAAATCGAGTAACGTTTCTATGGAAACGACAGGATTTTCTTTTGGGATACAACAATCTCATTTCCGATCCACTAATGCTTCTTTACTGCATCCCTCACTCCCACTCATTGACGAATTCACACGGAAATTGCGTCGCTATGAAATACTATGTGTTCTAAGACATTTCCTTCTAAATCGAGTAACGTTTCTATGGAAACGACAGGATTTTCATTTGGGATACGACAATCACGTTTCCGATCCACTAATCCTTCTTTACTGCATCCCTCACTCCCACTCATTGACGAATTCACACGGAATTTGCGTCGCTATGAAATACTATGTGTTGTAAGACATTTCCTTCTAAATCGAGTAATGTTTCTATGGAAACGACAGGATTTTCTTTTGGGATACGACAATCTCATTTCCGATCCACTAATCCTTCTTTACTGCATCCCTCACTCCCACTCATTGACGAATTCACACGGAAATTGCGTCGCTGTGAAATACTATGTGTTCTAAGACATTTCCTTCTAAATCGAGTAACGTTTCTATGGAAACGACAGGATTTTCTTTTGGGATACGACAATCTCATTTCCGATCCACTAATCCTTCTTTACTGCATCCCTCACTCCCACTCATTGACGAATTCACACGGAAATTGCGTCGCTATGAAATACTATGTGTTCTAAGACATTTCCTTCTAAATCGAGTAATGTTTCTATGGAAACGACAGGATTTTCTTTTGGGATACGACAATCTCATTTCCGATTCACTAATCCTTCTTTACTGCATCCGTCACTTCCACTCATTGACGAATTCACACGGAAATTGCGTCGCTATGAAATACTATGTGTTCTACGACATTTCCTTCTAAATCGAGTAACGTTTCTATGGAAACGACAGGATTTTCTTTTGGGATAAGACAATCTCATTTCCGATCCACTAATCCTTCTTTACTGCATCCCTCACTCCCACACATTGACGAATTCACACGGAAATTGCGTCGCTATGAAATACTGTGAGTTCTAAGACATTTCCTTCTAAATCGAGTAACGTATCTATGGAAACGAAAGGATTTTCTTTTGGGATACGACAATCTCATTTCCGATCCACTAATCATTCTTCACTGCAACCCTCACTCCCACTCATTGACGAATTCACACGGAAATTGCGTCGCTATGAAATACTACGTGTTCTAAGATATTTCCTTCTAAATCGAGTAACGTTTCTATGGAAACGACAGGATTTTCATTTGGGATACGACAATCATATTTCCGATCCACTAATCCTTCTTTGGTGCATCTTTCACTCCCACTCATTGACGAATTCACACGGAAATTGCGTCGCTATGAAATACTATGTGTTCTAAGACATTTCCTTCTAAATCGAGTAACGTTTCTATGGAAACGACAGGATTTTCTTTTGGGATACGACAATCTCATTTCCGATCCACTAATCCTTCTTTACTGCATCCCTCACTCCCACTCATTGACGAACTCACACGGAAATTGCGTCGCTATGAAATACTATGTGTTCTAAGACATTTCCTTCTAAATCGAGTAACGTTTCTATGGAAATGAAAGGATTTTCTTTTGGGATACGACAATCTCATTTCCGATCCACTAATCCTTCTTTACTGCATCCCTCACTCCCACTCATTGACGAATTCACACGGAAATTGCGTCGCTATGAAATACTGTGAGTTCTAAGACATTTCCTTCTAAATCGAGTAACGTATCTATGGAAACGAAAGGATTTTCTTTTGGGATACGACAATCACATTTCCGATCCACTAATCATTCTTTACAGCATCCCTCACTCCTACTCATTGACGAATTCCCACGGAAATTGCGTCGCTATGAAATACTATGTGTCTAAAACATTTTCTTCTAAATCGAGTAACGTTTCTATGGAAACGACAGGATTTTCTTTTGGGATACGACAATCTCATTTCCGATCCACTAATCCTTCTTTACTGCATCCCTCACTCCCACTCATTGACGAATTCTCACGGAAATTGCGTCGCTATGAAATACTATGTGTTCTAAGACATTTCCTTCTAAATCGAGTAACGTTTCTATGGAAACGACAGGATTTTCTTTTGGGATACGACAATCTCATTTCCGATCCACTAATCCTTCTCTACTGCATCCCTCACTCCCACTCATTGACGATTTCACACGGAAATGGCGTCGCTACGAAATACTATGTGTTCTAAGACATTTCCTTCTAAATCGAGTAACGTTTCTATGGAAACGACAGGATTTTCTTTTGGGATACGACAATCTCATTTCCGATCCACTAATCCTTCTTTACTGCATCCCTCACTCCCACCCATTGACGAATTCACAAGGAAATTGCGTCGCTATGAAATACTATGTGTTCTAAGATATTTCCTTCTAAATCGAGTAACGTTTCTATGGAAACGACAGGATTTTCATTTGGGATACGACAATCATATTTCCGATCCACTAATCCTTCTTTGGTGCATCCCTCACTCCCACTCATTGACGAATTCACACGGAAATTGCGTCGCTATGAAATACTATGTGTTCTAAGACATTTCCTTCTAAATCGAGTAACGTTTCTATGGAAACGACAGGATTTTCTTTTGGGATACGACAATCTCATTTCCGATCCACTAATCCTTCTTTACTGCATCCCTCACTCCCACTCATTGACGAATTCACACGGAAATTGCGTCGCTATGAAATACTATGTGTTCTAAGACATTTCCTTCTAAATCTTGTAACGTTTCTATGGAAATGAAAGGATTTTCTTTTGGGATACGACAATCTCATTTCCGATCCACTAATCCTTCTTTACTGCATCCCTCACTCCCACTCATTGACGAATTCACACGGAAATTGCATCGCTATGAAATACTGTGTGTTCTAAGACATTTCCTTCTAAATCGAGTAACGTTTCTATGGAAACGACAGGATTTTGTTTTGGGATACGACAATCTCATTTCCGATCCACTAATCCTTCTTTACTGCATCCCTCACTCCCACTCATTGACGAATTCACACGGAAATTGCGTCGCTATGAAATACTATGTGTTCTAAGACATTTCCTTCTAAATCGAGTAACGTTTCTATGGAAACGACAGGATTTTCTTTTGGGATACGACAATCTCATTTCCGATCCACTAATCCTTCTTTACTGCATCCCTCACTCCCACTCATTGACGAATTCACACGGAAATTGCGTCGCTATGAAATACTATGTGTTCTAAGACATTTCCTTCTAAATCGAGTAACTTTTCTATGGAAACGACAGGATTTTCTTTTGGGATACCACAATCTCATTTCCGATCCACTAATCCTTCTTTACTGCATCCCTCACTCCCACTCATTGACGAATTCACAAGGAAATTGCGTCGCTATGAAATACTATGTGTTCTAAGATATTTCCTTCTAAATCGAGTAACGTTTCTATGGAAACGACAGGATTTTCATTTGGGATACGACAATCATATTTCCGATCCACTAATCCTTCTTTGGTGCATCTTTCACTCCCACTCATTGACGAATTCACACGGAAATTGCGTCGCTATGAAATACTATGTGTTCTAAGACATTTCCTTCTAAATCGAGTAACGTTTCTATGGAAACGACAGGATTTTCTTTTGGGATACGACAATCTCATTTCCGATCCACTAATCCTTCTTTACTGCATCCCTCACTCCCACTCATTGACGAATTCACAGGAAATTGCGTCGCTATGAAGTACTATGTGTTCTAAGACATATCCTTCTAAGTCGAGTAACGTTTCTATGGAAACGACAGGATTTTCTTTTGGGATACGACAATCACCTTTCCGATCCACTAATCCTTCTTTACTGCTTCCCTCACTCCCACTCATTGACGAATTCACACGGAAATTGCGTCGCTATGAAATACTGTGTGTTCTAAGATATTTCCTTCTAAATCGAGGAACGTTTCTATGGAAACGACAGGATTTTCATTTGGGATACGACAATCATATTTCCGATCCACTAATCCTTCTCTGGTGCATCCCTCACTCCCACTCATTGACGAATTCACACGGAAATTGCGTCGCTATGAAATACTATGTGTTCTAAGACATTTCCTTCTAAATCGAGTAACGTTTCTATGGAAATGAAAGGATTTTCTTTTGGGATACGACAATCTCATTTCCGATCCACTAATCCTTCTTTACTGCATCCCTCACTCCCACTCATTGACGAATTCACACGGAAATTGCGTCGCTATGAAATACTGTGTGTTCTAAGACATTTCCTTCTAAATCGAGTAACGTTTCTATGGAAACGATAGGATTTTCTTTTGGGATACGACAATCTCATTCCCGATCCACTAATCCTTCTTTACTGCATCCCTCACTCCCACTCATTGACGAATTCACACGGAAATTGCGTCGCCATGAAATACTATGTGTTCTAAGACATTTCCTTCTAAATCGAGTAACGTTTCTATTTAAACGACAGGATTTTCTTTTGGGATAAGACAATCTCATTTCCGATCCACTAATCCTTCTTTACTGCATCCCTCACTCCCACACATTGACGAATTCACACGGAAATTGCGTCGCTATGAAATACTATGTGTTCTAAGACATTTCCTTCTAAATCGAGTAACGTTTCTATGGAAACGACAGGATTTTCTTTTGGGATACGACAATCTCATTTCCGATCCACTAATCCTTCTTTACTGCATCCCTCACTCCCACTCATTGACGAATTCACACGGAAATTGCGTCGCTATGAAATACTATGTGTTCTAAGTCATTTCCTTCTAAATCTTGTAACGTTTCTATGGAAATGAAAGGATTTTCTTTTGGGATACGACAATCTCATTTCCGATCCACTAATCCTTCTTTACTGCATCCCTCACTCCCACTCATTGACG